>NW_015163108.1:27300-45032 GCF_001447785.1 Gekko japonicus | reverse complement strand
AATACATGCAACCTTGTAGCTAGGCAATACTGATAAGATTCATTTTCTAATATTTCTAAAGGCTTTTAAAATTTAAGACAATGCTGTAAGATCAAGGAAGAAATAGTATTTTTAAAACATAAAAAATAATGACCCTATATGAAACCCCTAGATTCTAGGGTTTGGGGTGTGTGTGTGTTTTTTTTTTTTAATCTAAAAAGATAATTAGATATTTTTGTGAAGTAGCTCTTCTATTTCCTGTCTTAAATATTCATTGATGATTATCAGTTTTGTAGTTTTTAGACAGCTTGGTTTTGCTTAAAAATGAATATTGAAAAACAGCTGATATGTTCATTCAGCTACTAGTAGTACAAAATATCTTTCTTTGCAGTTAGCAAGCCAGTCAGCTCTTTGACTAAGAACAATGATAAGCAATAGTCTAGCATTAAGCACTGAAGCCAGTTGGTTAACATTTTTGATCGGGAATAATACGCATCTATAAGGATATGGAAAAATCCTAGCCCTGAAAACAGTATACACTTATTTTTACAAATAAATATCTTGATTACCTTTGTTTTGCAGACATGGATATTAAGTGTCTGCTTCAGCAGCATCTTCCAGAAGTGGAAGACACCACGTTTAGAGCTGACTGGGTGACTGGCATATGTGAATACTATAAAACAGAAGCAGGGGACCTGCAAGACTTGGGAGATCCCACAAGGAACTTATGGGAGAGGGGGAATCTTGCCTAACCCCTTCCCCCATTCTGCCTTGCTGCCTGCTGTTCTGCATACCTGCACCCTCCCCACCATTCTGCCTGCCACCAGTGCTTTGCTCGCCTGCCTGTCCCCTTCCCTATCCCTTGGCTCACCAACCTTTCCCATCACCCATTCTACCTCACCGTCACTCTGACTGCCTGCCCCAGCTTGTCTCTCACCTCGTGGGACTGTGGGGAGTGACCGCTCCTGCTGTCCCCCTTCCCACTCTTCCCCAGCCCACTTGCAGTGCTGGTTCCCTCTGTCTACCTGGCTCACACCTGGAGGTTTCCCCTCCTCCTCTGTCTCCCTTGATGGGCCAACCAGAGGCACATTTTCTGTTGCAAACACAGACAATGCTCCCCTATTTGGGGAGGGGGAGGTATATGTATGTATAGCTTTCTAGAAATGAGGACAATTTCACATACTACAACATTTAGATACTGTAGTTTAACAGAGTTAAAATTCACATAAGGTCCTCATGTTTGTCTCTTAAGATTTAGCTTAAACAAACACTAAACAAACCTCATAAACAAACACTAAAAAGTTATAGATATGAGCAACATGTAGTTGTCTGTCTGGGAGCTAGCTGGCATATTGCTGCCTAGGGCAATTTTACTCTCTTTTTTTAAGCCTCAGGTTTCTGTTACACTATTTGGAAACAGCCAGTTGCCCCAGGAAAGGACTAAGCACAGAGATAGTTGAAATGCACCCAGTAAAAATGCTTCCATCGAATAAAAGGGGTGGGGGGGTAATAAATCAGACCAGGAAAATTCAAAAGCACAAAATCTGATTCAGATATACCAAGTTCATACCTAACATCAAACAATGGTTTGGCACCATATGAATGACCCTGTGCTTACAGATTTCCTTTCTCTCCTAATTATATGGTAAGAGTAAGGTAATGACTTCTGGGCTGCATCCACACATCATTTGATAATGCATTCTTATGTATATACAGCAATAATTTGCAACTGGAATGGGTTGTCCATAAAGAAAAATATTATGTTGCAAATGATTGTTACAGTAAAACAAGAGTGCAATCTCCAACAGTGTGTAGATGCAACACTTCTATAGTGCAAACTATAGTTTGCAATAACATCCAGCTTAGAAAACTGTCATTTGTGCTTCCCCTTCAAACAAGAATTGGAAGCCAAGATTAAAGCATGGTTCGATGCATAGTTTGGAGTGGGAGCACATTATATCTGAAATGGAAAACTATGATTTGCAGTGAAGCAGAAGTCAGGAATTGACAGTGACACCAACCACATGGGAAAGTGAGAATTGGGCAAGAGGAGGGGAAAGGCAATGCCCGGGTTCAGGTTTGTTCAGACAGCCTAGCGGTGCATTTGAACTATACATAGATGTGAAAAATATAATTATTTAAAGCAAAACATCTGCCAGAATGTATGTTTGCCTCACAGGATTCCAAAGATACTGCAGAAAAGCCAAATCAGTTATTCTTTTCTGTCTTTGCAAAGAGTGAATACTGAAGAGATAGCCATATCTGAGCAATACCTGTCAAGGTAACAAACCAGAAGAACGGTTATGAACTAGAGTGTTCAGAAGAGACATACAGAGGAGAGGCTTACAGAGAGGTAAATGATAGATCAAGCAGTATATTCACTGATGACTGCTTAAATGGCACCAAACCAAGAATTCTCAAGGGAGTTTATTACTGTGCCCCACCAACTGCTGTATTTTTATTAACATTCTGTATGTCAAAAGCCTGAAAAGTAGGAAATAACTTTCAAAATCCCCAAAGGTGATGCCAGAAAACATGGGCTGCATAGTAAATGTTCAGATCAGTAAAATATTATAATAAAGAACACATAATAAATATGTACTTAGAGTGGGACTTTGTAAAGGGAAATGGAAATAATAAATTATTATTACTGGAATTTGAAGGTATCAGGCTCGGATCCCATGGTTACCACCAATGGAAGGGGGACTGATTTGTATATTCCCTTTCCTGTTGCACACCACTCGTTGTCCCCTTGTGATGTTCTGGGGTGCCTCTGCTCCCAAGAGAAGCCTTTCCGGGAACATTCTGAGCTGCAGGTGAAGGGGGGAGGAGGGGAATTCCCATCTGGCTGAGCATACCAAGCCCTTCCTGTTTAGGCGGGGAGTGGATTTATGCTCTGCGGGAGCCAATGCCCCCTGGCAACTTGTTAGATGTGCTGGTGGAAGACTGGCATACCCAGTTTTCTGAAGCTATCAATGAGATTGCTCCCTGGTATCTTTTACACTCTAGGGCCAAACTAGCTTCATGGTATACCCAGGAGTAACAGAGGATGAAAAGAGAGCTGAAATGGCTAGAACGTTTATGAAAACCTATGGCAGGGAAGACTGCGAAGATAGATTTCTATGCAGCCTCCATTATGTCTGAGAGCTCTTGCCCAGACCAATTATTTAGAACTATTTGGTCATTAACTGAACTGCCTCAAGGTAAACAAAATAATAGAGAATTGGCTACTGGCTGAGAGGCATTTGAGATCTATTTTGCAGATAAAGTCATATCACTCCACCAGGACCTCTCCTCCACAGCAGATACAGTAATGGAACTGGAAGCCCCTTGTCTGTCTTTGGGTCCATTTTTGGACCATTTTGGGCAGCCTCTCCCAGGATGATGTTGACAGGATCCTGACAGCTGTAAGGCCTACCACTTGCCTCCTAGACCTATATCCGTCCTGGCTAATTAAGGCCTGTGGGGATGGAGTTTGACCCTCCCCGGAAGAGATTATCAACTTGTCCCTTTCATCTGGGACCTTTCTGGTGGTGTTAAAGGAGACGATGGTACAACTGCTCTTAAGCCATCATTTGACCCCGCGGTCCTGGCCAACTACTACCCAGTATCGAACTTGACATTCCTGGGTAAGGTGGTTGAGAGGGTGGTGGTTGGGAAACTTCAGATCTTTCTGGATGAGACATCAATCCCTGATCCATTCTAGTCCAGTTTCCCCCGGCCATGGGATGGAGACAGCATTGGTCACCCTCACAGATGACCACCAGAGACACCTAGATCAAGGAGTGTACCAGCTCTTTTATTGTAAGTCCCCTTTCTCTGTGATTGGCTAAAATTTACACCAAAACCTCTCAGGGGCTTCTGGGAGTTGCAGGCCTGTCTCCTCCCACTGCTAGTCAGGCTCCTTGGGCATCCTAGGCCTTTGTTTGCACAGCCCAGATCATGACAGCTCCATAGGATTCAAAGCCACAGTGCCTCCTAGAGGCAATTAATGGAACTGAATTCCAATAGCAAAATAGAATAACATAGCAAAACCACTAAAAATATACAGCTTCTATAGTTAAGTATTCAAATGTTCACCTGAATGTTACATTTATTGGGGTGAATCCATCTTCCAAGTAGCCTTCTTCCATTGGGGAAGGGCCACAAGTTGGAGGAAGGCTTCAGACTTTGCTCAGTGGAGGGGAAGGATAGGGGTAGGATCCACCCCACGTCTTGTGATTCTGCATTACAGTACGGTGCTAGAAAGTGTCATTAAGTCACAACCGAGTTATGGTGACCCCATATTGTTTTCAAGGCAAGAAATGAACAAGAGGTGGTTTGCCATTGCCTATCTCTGCATAGTAACCCTGGACTTTCTTGGTGATCTCCCATCTAAGTACTAACCAGGGCTGACCCTGCTTAGCGTCCGAGATCTGATGAGATTGAGGTAGCCTGGGCCATCCAGTTGAGGGCTGCATTACAACATACTTATGAACAATTCCTTCAACAAGTCTGATCTTTGGAACTATTCATTTTTGTATTTCTTTTCTTCATTCTAACACTGATTCACATATGGTACAATCTATTGTTTGAATCCTACCATTTTCACTTAAAGGAGAGAGAACACAAAGAAATGGGCCTCCCTAGCAGGACTCAGATGGGATGGATGAGTATATGATGGAAGTAATTGCCAACAACATGCAAGTCCCAGGCCATTTGTGGCTTTAAAGTTAAGTTAAAGAACTGGCCTCAGAAGCAATAAATATAAGCAGCCAGTGAGCTAAAAATGATGGTACCTAATTCTGCATTTCACCTTAGGACTGTCAAGCCCCCATCAGGGGCAGAAGTTCCCCGCATCCAACCACTGCACCCTGCTGCCAATCAGGTGGCAGGGGAAACCTACTGGCTGTGGGAAATAGACCAGTCCACCATGGCAGGGACATTGTCAGCGATTTAGTTATGCCAGTTTTGGTGCACTCTTCAAAAAGTAATACCATGGCGCCACAGGACACTCTGGTATTTGGGTAAAACTCAATCGTAAAAATGGCTTCTACCAAAGAATTTTTGCCAAATACCAGAGCATCCCACATCGTAATAATGTCACTCCTGGTGTGTGCCAGAAGTGATATTACTGCATTGCCACAACACTGGCTAGACCTCCACCCTCTGCCGGTGAGTCCCCCCTGCCTCTCACCAGTTGCCACGGGGACCTGGCAACCCTGTTTCACTTGCATCAGAAGGTAGGCAATCAAGTTACTGGCAAGCATATATGCTCTTTGTTGGGGAAAGTGTTGGATGTAAAGGGCCATTGAGAAACTCAGCACTCTACTGGATCACTAGGGAAATCAGCTCATGCTACTCACTTCATAACAGAATCTCAATACATGATGACCCATTAATGTATAGAACAGAAAGGCCCTGTCTATCCCAGAGCTTGAAATGCATGATTAATAAAGGGGGAATCACCCCCTCCCCCAAAACCCCCCAGCTAAGATCATTTCCACTTCCGGGAACTAAATAAATAGCTTAATTCACAAGAAGCATCATAGATGAACCACTGTAAGTAAAATCCATGCATACTTACAAATTATAAAGCATATCAGCCATGTTGCTGCGGTAATACAAGGCATTTCTATAGGCTCTTTCAGATTCAGAAATCTTGCTCTGGCTCTTTAGAACATTTCCAAGGTTACCCCATGCTGCCAAGAGAAGAAAGCAGTATTCAGAAAGAGCTACAATCCAATTATATACTCAATACGGTATCTGAGCACTGAGAAGTTCCTCAGGGACAGAAAACCCACATAGTTGTCTTTTTTTAAAAAATAAAAAAATCTGGAGAATAATTTCCCACTTTTCATTACACTGTATCGTTTCTTCTGCTAGCAAAAGGGATATGCTTACTGTAACTTAGTTATCAACACTGTCCCAAGAGGGCACACATTATCAGCAAAAGGCATCTATTGCTGAGATCACAATTTCCTTAGAAGCACCTCCCAAGTCCTTAAGGATGTGGGGAGACATGCAAGTAGGACAAAGCAGTTACAATGTTGCTACTGTCAGTGTATAGAAGCATACAACGTTATGATCTTCATAACACAAGGAATCAAAAGAGAAAAATATTTTTGTAGATACTTATAGAATGCAGACTTCTCATATTCATTTTAGGGCATGGCATGTTGATTTTAGACACCCTGAACAGGAAGCAGGAAGAAGTAATTTCAATAAAGAAGACCGAAATGGCAATAGGATGCTTGGATTTGCCAAATGTACATATGAAATAAATGACCATGTGGATGAAGGGAAGAGTATATGCCATGTGAAGGATAGGCAGAGGCTTCTGTTCGAGGAATAGACTTGTGAAAGGATATACTTTGGCTGCGGTCACACACAGTAAACAATCCACTTTCAATGCACTTTCCAACTGGATTTTGCCAGTTTACACAGTAAAAATCCAGTTGGAAAGTGCACTGAAAGTTAATTGAAAGTGGATTATTTAGCATGTGTGATCGCAGCTTTAGTCTAAGTAGCAAAACCAAACAGGAATGGCAATTAAAACAAACAATTTTTATTCCAGCATAAGCTTTAGTAGACTAGAGTGCACTTCTTCAGAAGCAATGAAGTGTTTCCAACACTTAGTTAAAAGAAGACTGGAGTGAGGACATCAATAGCTGTAAGATATTGCTTTATGCAATTCAGTTTTTAGAAGTGTTGTATTTTTAGATTTTTCCAATGATGAATAAGATCTGGAGTCTTTTATATACTGCTGCTTCTGAACATTGGGGAACAAGACATGGGTTGCTAGAAGGCGGGAAACAGCAACAAAATGTTACCAGTGGCAGTTCTTTTTGCATTACATATAATAGTCTATCAATAATGTACACTTAAGACTAGATAGGCAGGGATAGAAAAAACAGAAACAAAATCTGAATGAATGCCTTGACGACATTGATGAAAAACTTCATAAGATGCTGAGCTAATTAAATCCCAGTAACATAATTGTGATTTATCTATAACACTCTCCATCTTCTTCATTTGATGGAAGAAAATGCACACCAAGCAAGACAACCTTTAATGTCTTGGTGATATATTCTTATTAACGTGTGCTTCTGATAGGAATTTCGTTGAGTTTTATTACTTATACTCCTCCCAAATCACTCTCTCTCTCTCTGTGTGCCATAAATTAGCAAGTTTAAGAGAACAAAAATGCCCCTGACACAAAGCAAGAGTTCTTTAAAATGTTACCATTTACAGAGACACGTTTTCAACAGTCAAGATCACATTTGCTTGTTTCATATTTGTGGTCCTCAGAATTTCCCCTCGGAATTCTTTATTTCTATTGCTCATACAGACATTCTTTACTACTTTGGCTCCCCTTCAATCCATTACAGTTCCGTGTAAGCACTTAGTGGCAAAGCAGTAACTTTTATGCTGGCATGGTATCCAGTCATGTAACATTTATGCATTATCAAAGTTATGCATTATCAAAGTAATACTGAATGCCAAAATGAAATATTGTTCAATCTATATATCTATTTCTCAAGTGTGGGCAGATCTCTGGATGCCTAAATCCATGGATTGGGCCCACACTCAGAGATTTAGGGAACCCCTAAGTTTGCAGAACTATTCAAAGTCTTAGAAGATGATGCTGTTAAAGTGCTGCACTCCATTTGCCAGCAAATTTGGATAACGCAACAGTGGCCACAGGATTGGAAAAGGTCAGTATACATTCCAATCCCAAAGAAGGGCAATGCCAAGGAATGTTCAAACTATCGCACAATTGCACTCATATCACACGCTAGCAAGGTCATGCTCAAGATCCTACAAGCTAGGCTTCAACAGTACGTGGATAGAGAACTACCAGAAGTACAAGCTGGGTTTCGAAGAGGTAGAGGAACTAGAGATCAAATTGCCAACATTCGCTGGATTATGGAAAAAGCAAGAGAGTACCAGAAAAATATCTACTTCTGCTTCATTGACTATGCTAAAGCTTTTGACTGTGTGGATCACAACAAACTATGGCAGGTCCTTAAAGAGATGGGAGTACCAGACCACCTCACATGTCTCTTGAGAAACCTGTATAAGGGCCAAGAAGCGACAGTTAGAACCGGATATGGAACAACTGATTGGTTCAGCATAGGAAAAGGAGTACGACAAGGATGTATACTGTCACCTTGCTTATTTAATATATATGCAGAGTACATCATGCGAAATGCTGGCCTGGATGAATCACAAGCGGGAATTAAGATTGCTGGGGAAAAGATCAACAACCTCAGATATGCAGATGATACCACTCTAATGGCTGAAAGTGAAAAGGATCTAAAGAGCCTCTTGCTCAGAGTAAAAGAGGAGAGCGCAAAAGTGGGCTTGAAGCTCAACATCAAAAAAACTAAGATCATGGCATCCGGCCCCATCACTCCTTGGCAAATAGAAGGGGAAGTCGTGGAAGTAGTGACAGACTTCACGTTCCTGGGATCCCAGATCACCGCAGACTGGACTCTTGAGAGTTCCTTGGACTGCAAGGAGATCAAATCAGTCAATCCTAAAAGAAATCAACCCTGACTGTTCCCTGGAAGGCCAGATAATGAAACTGAAGCTCAAATACTTTGGCCACCCAATGAGAAGGGAGCACTCCCTGGAGAAGACCCTGATGCTGGGAAAGATTGAAGGTCAAAGAAGACGGGGACGGCAAAGGATGAGATGGTTAGACAGTGTCATCGATGCAACGAACATGAAATTGAGCCAGCTTCAGAGGACGGCGGAAGACAGGAGGGCCTGGCGGGAGATGATCCATGGGGTCGCGAAGAGTCGGACTCGACTGTGCGACTGAACAACAACAAAGTTTGCAGAAATATCTAAAAAAATTTTTTTTTGTAATGAGGAGTTAATAAGGCCCTGCGGCTGCAGCCACCACTGCAAGTCCTGGGGTTTTCCTGCCAACACAGCAGCAGAGGGCCCTGCCAGCTGTCTGGGGGGAGAGGAAGCAGGTGTGCAGTTAGGACAGCCCCCACCACCACCGCTGCAGTGGGGGAGAAGCAGGTGCATGGTTGGGAAAGCCACCACTGCTGCTGTGGGGGGGGGGGGGAAAAGCAGCGGTCAGTAACTACAGGGGGGTGCAAGTGGGTGAGGGGTCTCTTTTGGATCCTTATCTCTTTAGCTGCTGGCTCAGCTGCCCTTTTAAAACTTTCTCCCAGCATCTAATCCATCAGACTTCAGGGAAAAGCAGCACTGGAGTCGGGGGGTGGATTCTTCCCCCCCCCCCCCCGGCAGCTTCTGCACTCTTTCTTCCCACGGTCTGTCTGACCAATTAGAAGCTGGGAGAAAGTTTTAAAAGGACAGTTGAGCCAGCAGCTACAGAGACAGGGGTGAGGAGTTTCCTCACCCACTCACACTCCTTTGTATTTGCCAGCTAAGCTGTTCTTTTACCACCACCCCCCGCACACACTTTTGATTGGTCAGACTTTAGCTCAAAAGGTCATGGTAAAGTGGGAAGGGGCAAGAAAGAGAGATGGGGACTATTGGTAGAAAAGGGTGGGGGGAAGAGAAGGGGGTAAATTGTCAGAGAAAGGGAGGGGGAAAATATGGCGAGGAAACTGATGGAGAAGGGGGGAGAGAGAGGTGGGTATGATTGTCAGTGAAGGGGATTGTGAGAAAGAGGGGGTGGAAGATTATTTGAGAGGGGGGAGATTATTTGAGAAGATTATTTGAGAAGGAGCAAGAATGGGGGAGGATGGGGTACACCCTCCCTGCAAGTTTCTTGTTGATCCCCACTTGTAAAATATTATTTCTTAATATATATTATTGCCAGTCCTATCCTCTGCTGCCCATCAACCTCCTCTTCTCCAGACTGAACATGCCCAAATCCCTCAGCCTTTCCTTGTAGAACTTGGTCTCTAGGCCCCTGATCATCTTCATTGCCCTCCTCTGCACCCACTCCATTCTGTCCACATCCTTTTTGAAGTGAGGCCTCCAGAACTGCACACAGTACTCCAGGTACAGCCTGACCAATGTGGTATATAGTGGGACTATGACATCTTGTGATTTGGATGTTATGCCTCTATTGATACACCCCAAGACCACATTAGCCTTTTTTTACAGCTGCATCACACTGACCGCTCATATTTAGTTTACAGTCCACCCATACTCCAAGATTTTGTTCCCATACACTGCTACCTAGACGTCTATCCCACATCCAGTATGTGTGCTTCTAATTTTTGTTACCCAGATGTAGAACTCTGCAATTACCTTTGTTAAATTACATCTTAATTCACATAAAATACAAATAATGAAACAGGACTAGGAATGCAAAATTCAAAGGCAATGAGAGCAACAATGAGGACAGCAAACTACCTAAAGCAAAAGTATAATTTGAGCAATGCAGAATGTGGGATTGCAGGAGAAGGAGGAGGAGAAAGAAAGAGAAGAAGGAGAAGTGGTAGTAGTACTTCCAGATTAGAGTCCGCGCTCTTAACCACTACACCAAACTGTCTGCTTCTTGCTCTGACTGAGGGCTGCCGGGAGCAGGGGGTGGGGTTTGTTGCATGTGCCCACCCCCTGGACTCTTTACTGCCGGAGCTCCGCTCCTGTGCACTCCTGCAGGAAATGACCCCTGCTCTACCTTGCTGAACACACCTGGTTAACATTTGCACTGAGGTATCCACCAAGATCCTTTTACAATCCGTGCAGTCACCACTAGACCAGTTCCCATGAAAAGTTGTCATTCTTTGCTCATCATACAAAGACATCTGTTCTCCTAGCTAGTGCCCCCATACACAAAAGAAAACAAATCTGGATAGAAGTTACCTCAATTCTGAGGTGAATCACAGAAGTTGCTGCTGTTCTCTGTTGCAATACCTGTAAGCCTGTCATCTCATGAACACTCAACTAATATTCATAATTATCAACTCTTCAGTGAAGTACAG
Organism: Gekko japonicus; assembly: GCF_001447785.1. Lineage (NCBI taxonomy): Eukaryota > Metazoa > Chordata > Lepidosauria > Squamata > Gekkonidae > Gekko > Gekko japonicus. Next base: position 34,152 of record NW_015163108.1, on the reverse strand, counting down.
AACTACTACTTGCACTTCATGAAGCACTTTTTAAAAAGTCACCACAGGGAGTTACCTCAAATGTTGGGAAGTTAACATTTGAGTCAAATGCTTTCAGTGACCAGATGTTTTAGCACTGTCAGTACCCTTCAAAAAGGAGCCACTAGCTACTTAGTGAATGTTGTCTTGCTCCTCAGTCAGGAACCGTCACTATTTTAACATTTTCATATAACAAACATCTTCATATGCAAGGAAACAGTAACATTACTTGTGTTACAATTTAAAATACTTTACTGTATGTTAAACATGGACTATGCAAGCACAAAACTTTGACTTCTGGATCATATCACTTTTACCTCATACACAGGAATCCACAAATTGACCTGCTACATTAACTATGATTGTTCCACCTTGCTCTGACAAACATCTCTCCTTATATATAATTCTGTTTTGGTCATGGACTCCCCTGAACATTCCAACATGGTCCCAAATCAATTTGCTCCCAGATCTGTCATTCAGAGGGTCTCCCTATCCACTGGCTGCGTTCCCTGAGTCCTGCCTCCAACATTCTAAACAGTTTGCTGTTCCTCTCCCCCCCATAGCCAGTCAGAACACAGAGGTCGTTTGCATATGTAGCCTCATTGGCCTTTGCCTCGGAGCACAAAGGTCGTTTGCATATGTGCCCTCATTGGCCTTTGCCTCTAACATTCTAAACAGTTTGCTGTTCTGAGGTAAAACATGTTCTGAGGTACCCTTAGTGCCTGTTGGGAGAAACCATTGTTGCCAATCTCCAGGTGAGGGCTGAAGATCACTCAGAATTACAACTGCTTTCCAGATGGCAGAGATCAGTTCCCCTGGAGAAAATGGTGGACTCTGTGTCCTTATATCCTGCTGAGATGGCCCCTGTATGATGGCCAATGTGACGTAGCAGTCAGGGCTTCAGAGCACGGTAGAGGCTGCAGGTGGGGAGGGGTGGAAAGCTGAAGAGTGATGGGAAAATAAAGGTAGGTTGATGATTGGCTGGGAAGGAGATAGGGTTGCCAACTCCAGGTGGAAAATTCCTGGAGATTTGAGGGATGGAGCCTGGAGAGGGTGAGATTTCAGGAGGGGTGGGACTTCAAACAGGGATACTCCCCACTATGTTTGCTGGGAGCACAATCAAGGTAGATGCAATCACATAAAATGCAAATTTGACCACAACTGTGATACTTGTTTTGGTCCTCATCCCAGGCCATCTTGCTCTCACAACAGTACACAGCCTTTCAGGGGTCCCTATACTCTTCCAGTGCCAGTAGGAAAAAGGAAGGAGGATCGGGCACTGTGACTTCTCCCAGTTCTTCAAAACAATACTGCTGATGCACAGAATTTATGCTTTGTCTCAGCCCACACCCCCATATACCTTGAAGCCTTTGTTAGCATCAAACCCCAATAAAAACATGGCCACTTTTTTACTAGAGGGTTTTTCTGTAGGTTTTCTTATCCTTTTCATTTGTCCTCATTCACCTACTGATTGCAGGAACCTAAAATCAGCCAGGGACCTTCCTGAAGTTGTCAGAAAGAAAGTGGCTAAGGAATGTGCTGAAGGTAGGGTGGTGGGCCCCTTTTCTTTCCCTCCTTTACCTAATCTAAGGATTTCTCCCCTGGGGTGGTACCTAAAAGAGTACCAGGCAAGTTTCATTTGATACATCACCTTTCATAGCCAATGGGGACATCAGTCAATAATGCAGTTCCCTGAGTTTTGCTCTGTTAGATACACATCTTCAATCACACGGTTCACCTAGTTAAATCTTGTGGCCAAGGTGCCCTTATGTCGAAGTGTAATATCCAGGCCACCTTCCGCCCTCTGCCTGTCCCTCCCATGGATTTTTGCATTCTGGGCTTTAAACTAGAAAGTTTATGGTATGGTAATAAGGTTATGCCATGGGGTGCTCAGTCACTTCCACCACCTTCAAAGCCTTGAGTTCCTTCTTAGAATTCGTGGTCAAAAGTTGGTCTAACAGTCCCCACGTCACCTGCTTTTTTTATTAATTGGTTCTGCCGATTCCCCAGATTGTGCTTTTCTTTTGGCTACTTTCCAAGCCTGGCATCTGAATTGGGGGTACCCTTGCTCAAGAAAAAAATGACGGACTGTCCACTCATCTTATTTACCTGGGCATCCAACTGGGTTCCAGTTTAGGAGTTTCTTGCCTTCCAGGTGATAAGCTGTCTGCCCTCCGTTTCTTATTGCAACAGGTCATCAATTTTTAAAAAATGCACCTTCAAAGAGATTCAGTCCCTTCTGAGTCATTTCAATTGTAAAGTAGTGGCACCTGGCCAGGCCTTTTGCGCACCCCTTGCTCATTCTACAGCCGGCGTGTCTGCCCCACATCACCACATTAGAATCACTCAGGGCATTAAAGAAAACATGAATGTTTGGCTCCAATTTTTGGAAAAATTTAACGAGGTGGCCATTTGGCAATCAGATTGTTTCCTGGGAATTCTCTACAAGCTTTGGCACCAATTGGATTGTTTCCTGGGAATTCTCTACAAGCTTTGGCACCATTGGCCTTCACACTGGTTAGGGACTGAGATCCTTAAGGATCTCACATTTTTGGAACTCTTACCTATTGTAGTAGCTGTGGTAATTTGAGGTAACTACTTTCATAATAAACAAATTACATTTTGGTGCAATAATCAGCCTGTGGTGAGCATCATCATTATTATGTATTTATTAGATTAAATTTCTAGACCACCCTCTTCTGTCAAACAGGGCTCAGGGTGGTGTACAACAATAAAAACACAATCAAAAATGAAATTTATAGTTAAAACAATAAAAATACAACAATTGGCCTAATTAGAAAAGTACTTCTTTCTCTACCCGCTCTATCCCACACATAATCTTGTAAACCTTGATCATGTCACCCCTCAGTCGTTGTTCCTCCAAGCTAAAGAGCCCTAAGCGCTTTAAGCTTTCCTCATAGGGAAAGTGTTCCAACCCTTTTATCATTCTAGTTGCCCTTTTCTGCACTTTTTCCAATGTTATAATATCCTTTTTGAGGTGTGGTGACCAGAATTGTACACAGTATTCCAAATGAGGTTGCACCATTGATTTATACAGGGGCATTAAGTCCTGCAAGGCATGGATGTTGTTCAGCAGAGAGTTCCACAGCTGGACATCTCTCGAGGCAGGGATCACCAGTAAGTTCTTATCTGCAGAGTGCAGTGTTCATCTGGGGGTATACCAGGAGAGGTGGTCCCAAAGATACATGAGTCCCAGACAAATTAGGGCCTTAAAAATTAATACCAGAACCTTGAACCAGATCCGGTACTCCACCTGGAATTAACCGACAATCCTCTCACTCTTAACAATTTATGTGTTTGGTACACAAATTTGTTCTTATTTGTCTTTCTGGCAATATCTCTTTCTTAGCAAAATATGTTGCAGGCATCAATAACAACACAGTGGATGCCTTATCTCAATTTCAGGATGAGAGGTTCTGGGTTTTGGCCCCCAGCGCACCTCAGTGCCTGGATCAATTCCCGGAGAAACTCTGGAATCTTGGGAACACATGATATTCCGGTCTATCACCCCAGCCACCCACAGGTCCTGTCTCTGCGCTTTGTCTACATTCAGGGCCTTTTTGGCATCCTTGGCTGTTCTTTCCCAATTTCAGAACTATATGTCCTCCACTTCTTAGCGCAGTTTAAGGAGTGCGGACTTTCTCCAAGGACCATGCACTTACATCTGGCAGTGATTTCCTTTTATAGCAAAGCATGGGGTTTTCCAGATCCTTGTAACTCCTTCCTCGCCAAGCGGTCCATTGAGGGCTGGAAAAGGGCAACACCTTCTGCCCTTGATCAGCACAGACCTATCACCATTAGATTGCTGCATGGTGTCATACAGCTTTTGCTGCAAATTTGTTGGTCCATTTTTGAGTTACCTTGTTCAAGGCGGCCACAGCACTCTTGGCCAGTCTCTTGCATTTAAGGACATCAGGCTGACATCTAGTGAGCTTCAAATAATTTTACAGCAATCTAAAACTGATCAATGGGGTAAAGGGGTTCCATGCCCTGTGTGTTTTACAACTGAATACATGACCATCAGACTTCTTGAAGCTGGCATGTTCCTCATTCACACCAATTGCTCCTGCCTATCCAGATTCCAGTTTGCTAGCATCCTACGCAAGTGCATTGCAGCCCTAGGGTTCTCTCCTGCAGACTTTGGTGCACACTCATTCCATGTAGGTGCCACCATGACTGCTGCCAACATGAGGCTGTCAATTGAGAGGATCAAGTCCTTTGGCCGATGACACTCTGCTGCTTAACAATCTTATATTCATCCACAGATGATCTAATGTTTTTTCATTCTAATTTAGTTTGTACAGATCGGCCTAGAACAGTTTGGATTGTTGGTCATACTACTGTCTTCTGAGCCAGACTGTACACTTCTTCTTCGGGGTGGAGCAAGTTGCTGGGTCTTGGCGAACAACTGCACATCAGCTGGTTTGGACATAGAGGAATGTGCTGGGCTTCACTTTTGGACACCATCTCACAACAAGTTTTTAACCACGATCCACCTGATGCCTTGATTATACAACTCAGGGGAAATGACCTACCTGCTCAGAAAGGCTCTGAGCTACACCAAGCAATAACTTCGGACCTTCAGATCATTGCTGCATGCCTACCACATACTGTGACTATTTTGGTCACAGCTGCTGAAATTGTGCAGCTGGAGAGGCACCATCAACCCAGAGAAGTGGATTTGTCTAGAAGAAAGGTCTGCTAGTATGTCAGCAAAGTCATCGAGTCCCTCATCAAGTTGACTGCCCTGTACAAATCAGATGGGGTTAACCTTTCTGAGTGGGGAATGGACATTTGGTCTTTTAGCATCCAAGACAGCTTGCTTTGCTGGTTGCAGGCTTAGGAGCTTTGGTTGGGAGTGAAGGGGGTCCCCCACACTCTTGTGGAGGTTTTTCACACTGGAACATATCCTTTTGGGGGAGACCTTCTTCATGCCCACCTCCCCTGTTTGGGGATTCCCTTAAGGGAATTTTGCATTATGCAGCATGTCCAGCTCAGGGACTGTTTGCAGATGCACTACCAGGTGGCAAAGGGAACCACTCAGCAGCAGCTGCCCTCGTGGTAACCACGAGATTTTGCCACTCCCAAGGCCGACTCCCCATCAGGCGGGCTGGGGGTGGTGCTTATCAGGAAGCAGGTGGGTCGTCCAATGAATCCATCCCCATGCTGCATCAATGCTCCTTGATCTATAATTAATAAAAACCTGTGGCCTTTTCATTCCATGAAAGTGTTGTCTGTGTTTTTTTCCTCTCCAAACAACATCTCCCTATTAAGCCCTGGGCCTGCAAAACCCCGCTCCTCTCCCTCCTCCTTAAGAGAAGGGCACCACTGGTGTTATGAAATAATTTTGGCTGGCTATTAAAGCTCCTGTCCTTTCCTGCTTAGGCTCAACAGGCACAATATTGCAGAGGGCAAAATTCTTCCACAAAGGACTGCATGACCTGCCTTCAGCTAGGAAATGCTGATTACTGTGTAATATATGTTCAAGGTTGGCCTTTTTCAAGTAAAAGATTGCCTAGAGCACTGTTTTTCATTCTTTTGTTCCCACTTTCATCATGACCCACAGACTCTGCTGACTTTTCCCAAGCATCGTGATTCAGTCTTTAGAGGACTGACCTCTGCTTGACTCTGAAATAGTACACTGTTGCCTTTTGCCCTGACACTTTGCCTATGAGCATAGACTGCAAGGCCAGCACTGATGCCCATACACACTATAGATCAGAACATATTGAGAGCAGTCCAAATGTTACCCATCCCACCAGGAGGTCACTCTAAATCTCTTCCATGACAGCACTGCACAGTGTGGGTATAACATTTATCCTGGGGTTATCATATCAACCAGCCACGACCATGAAGAGAAGCTTGTATGGTATAGTGGTTAAGGGAATGAACAGATGGGCATGTTGGTTTCAGTTCACCTCTGCTACAAACTCAGTAGATGTCCTTAGTGAAGCCATTCTCTCTCACCTATCAGGTACACAGGAACAATAATAGCAACCTACCTTTATTATTCACAATAAAGGGATTTCACATAAAACCAGATATGAAAAGATTATTAACAGATTCTAGCTTTTAATACTAGAAAAATATAATTTATTCAATATGAATTCTTAACATGAGAAATGTTGATTAAAATAATGATGGGAAATGAAAACACTAGACACAGGAATCATATAACACATTACATAGCAAGAAGTATACATTCTATAAACTTTTCTGAATCATTCTTTAATCAAATCAATATCTAGAATCTATATATCTAATAGCCAAGTGGCCCCGTCTGTGCGGATCGCTATATCCGCACTTCGGGGGCACTTGGGGGGCAGGGGGAGGTTTGTGCACTCTTGGGGCAGTCCCCAGGGGTGCACAAAAATCGAAAAACTAAAAAGAAATATCGGGGGGATGTTTAAATCCCCCCGAAAGTGAAAGAGCGTTTGTGCGCATGCGCACAAATGCTCTGTAGCCAACCGTGCCGCCGTGCCGCCTCGGAGCCAGCCGGGGGGCCGAGGGGAGGTGGGGGGGGAGACTGGCCTCGCCGCTGCTCCCAGTGCCTCCACCTCGGGGAGAAGCGGAGGGGGGGATGGAGGAGATGGAGCTCTTCTCCCCCCCGCGAATATCGGGGGAAGCGACAAGGCCCGCCGGGTACAAGCGGCGGCGGCAAGGCGCCAAGTTCCAGGCGGGGGGGGCGCCGAGGCCCGCCGGCTCCATGCCGTTCGGGCCTCGCTTTCCAGGCGGCGGCGGCGGGGAAGCTCCAAGTTCCAGGCGCGGGGGGGCCGTTGAGGCCCGCCGGCTCCAAGCCACACGGGCCTCCTT
>NW_015163108.1:8763-27240 GCF_001447785.1 Gekko japonicus | reverse complement strand
AGCCGGGGGGCGGGAGGGGGGGAACGTCGAGTTCCAGGTGGCGGGGGGGCGCTGAGGCCCGCCGGCTCCAAGCCGCGCGGGCCTCCTTTTGCAGCGGGGGGGCGGGGGGAAGGAGACGGCGAAACCGGCAGGATGGGGTGGGAAAGCTCACCTGCTCCTGCTTCCTCCTCCGTCTGCTGATTGCAGAGCTCTCCCGCCCCCCGCGAGTTTCGCGGTTCTCCTCTCTTGTTTTATCTAATAGGAACAATCTGCCAGTCTCTTTCAGATTAATTCTGTTACTGTAAAGCTTTTTCTTGGGGGAAAAAGTCATTTCGCACATTTACTTCTATCGATTCACTCAAACATACATGGAGTTGCTTTATACTGAATCAGACCATTGGTACATCAAGGTCAGTACTGCCTACTCAGCCTAGCAGTGATTCTCCAGATCTCAGGCCAAGGTCTTTCACATAACCTCATGCCTGCTTTATGTATTTCTATATCAGCAAATACTTGCTAATGCCTGTACCAACTTGAGACTAACAACACATCATTCTAACATTCATAAATTATTATTTTTTTCATTAACTATGTCATGGGTATGGCTTACGTAACCTGCTGCTGGCCAATTATTCCAAAATTTGTTATATGTATATATTGTCCCACCGACCTAACAGTAATTTGTTACTACTATCATTGTTAACATTCTAAAGGGAATTTTGGCACCGTTTGATCTGGTGTTGTCACGCTTCAGAAATGGATTTTATATGCACGATCACACAGTCAACATCTGCCTAGCATCCCCAGCCGTTGGTTTCTGGCTCAAAACTGCTTTAACCCAGAGTATTTTGTTACCGGGTCCCAGAGTGGTGTTTTCTCAGCTCTCCCGTTTAAAGTCACATTTTCCCCTGTGTGATCGCTCCTCCGGTGTCAAGTCACTTCCGGTTTAAACCCCCTCCCCGCTCGAAAGATGCCCAAGGCTTCCGCTTTTTGCCCGCCATTTTAAAAAATGCATTGGCGGTATGCACATAGGCAGAGCTCCACTACCGTGTTTTGAAAACCAACATTTAAACGGTCACTTGTTTTAGAGCTTAGATGAGTTCGGGATCTCACGGAGGTCATTTTTGGGCCAAACTTTTAAAGGGAAGTATTTTGTTGGAGGGGTTGGATTGAGTTGCCCTGGTGGTTCTGCGCATGCACCATGATAGTTTCGCTCCCCATTCTACGGAGGGGAGCCTATGCGCATGCGCAAACTGAGAAAAATAATTTAAAAACCCCACTGATGCACGCTCCTGTGTGTCGGTAGTGTAGACGCCGGGGAGGGACGTGACTGCATGGTGAGGCGGGATAAGGGAGGTAAGTGTGATCGTGATTATCCAGATCAAATATAATCCGGTTAGAACTGGAGCAATCTAACCCGCTCTCAGCATACTGTCTGACCGCATCCTATATGTAATACATTAAGCAGCAATAGCTTAATTAATTAATAGCTTTTGTGGCTGTTACATATGTGTAATATTCTCATGAATGCTAGACTGAAAGCCTGAATGCTAGACTGAAAGCTATCTTCTAACTGTAGCTATCACTACAGCTATTAAAAAGCTGACTGGCTCCTGGGTGGATGCCTGGAGCCACAAAACCAGGCCACTTACAGAAAACAAAGGGGTTACTGCAGTTATACAGAAAAATTCCCCTTTTATATTAAACAAAAGAAAAAAATACCCTTCAAAAACCAACTTAATGAGAACTAAATACAGTCCAGAAGATAAAAAGAAGTACTTCTTTACCCAAAGAGTGATTAACACATGGAATTCACTGCCACGGGAGGTGGTGGCAGCTACAAGCATGGATGGCTTCAAGAGGGAATTAGATAAACATATGAAGCAGAGGTCCATCAGTGGGTATTAGCCACAATATATAGATAGGAACTCTCAGTTTGGGGCAAGTGATGCACTGTATTCTTGGTGCTGGAGGGGGGCAACAGTGGGAGGGCTTCTAGTGTCCTGACCCCACTGGTGGATCTCCTGGTGGCACCTGGTATTTTTGGACACTGTGTGACAGAGTATTGGACTGGATGGGCCATTGGCCTGATCCAGCATTGGCTTCTCTTATGTTCTTATGACAGTATGTTGAATGCACCCAGATGCCAGTAAAACGAGAAAGAAGTATGAAATCTGCCTATCCAAGCCCCTCAGAATTTAGAGATTATTACACTGTATTGAGGGGCAGGGTGGGATTTCCAAACTGTTCCCCCTCCTTATATTCCTTCATGGCTCCCAAGCTAGAGCCAATGTGATGCAGCCATTAGAGTGTCAGACTAGGATTTGGGAGACCCAGAGTCAAATCCCCACTCTGCCATGGAAGCTCACTGGGTGACCTTGGACCAGTCCCACATTCTCAGCCTAACCCTGTTGTGAAGATAAAATGGAGGACAGAATGATGCAAGCTGCTTTGGAGCCACGTTGGGGCAAAAGGCGGGCTAGCAAGTAAATACATTGTTAACTTTTGAATAGCTAACGGTGGGGAAGCAAATAATACATTTCCAGATTTGACAGGATTGGTGGAAGAATCCTTTTTCTATCATTCTTTCAAGTTCACTCTTAACAAACTGGGATTTTCCTCTGAAAAACTATCACCTAAACAGGGCTCAAATTAGTATTTTATTGACATCAGATTCATGCGGTTAAATAAGACTGATTTTTCTAGGTACATGTACTTATTCAAATGTTAAGCCTTTGTTCAATTATTTTCCTACATCAGAATTTAAGATGGCAAACTAAGATAAAAATAGAATCTGGTGGGTAGCTGTGTCGGTCTGAAGCAGCAGAACTTTGTTGGTCTTAAAGGTGTCACTGGACTCAAACTTTGTTCTGAGATAAAAATAGACATGGTGTGTGTGCATGCACATGCAGTACAATACTTAGCACCCTTTTAATATAGACCATTTATGCTAAAACCTTAGCTGGTAAGACTAAATGTAAACACCTTTCTAAAAAGAAGCATTGGTCCCTTATTCTAAGAACAAAAAACCCCAAGGAACTGTCAGACTGCATATTATACAGAAGAGATACTTATCCAGTCTGCTCTTCTCCCTCCTTTCTCTTGACAGAACTTCAGTCTTCCAGAATCCTTAATTAACTACATCCACCCTACTCTCAAACCCTAACACTATAATAAGGCATGACTCAGCTAAGTTCATGAGTTATTTAAAGATACCCTTAACAAAAAGCCCTGATTATATCAAAATAGCAAATGGACAGGCATGACAACTGATGCAGAGGTGGGTGTCTCAATCCCCACTGCAGTTTTTCAGCAGCTAATGACTGACAGGTTGCCTGCCAAGCTTCAGGTCAAACAGAATGGCCTTTGCATATGACAGTTTTAAGGCAGTGGTAGAAGATTCCTTTCAGCTGGTTCTCCTGAGTATATCTTTCCCCAATAGTGGGCAAAATTGTATGCCAGGAGTTTAAGCAGTTCATGGAGAACATAAATAATAATAAGCTGTGCTACAGCTGAAAAGGAGTTGGAATTTTAAAACAGAAAACAGAACAAGATATTCCACTAGATTGTGTAGCTATGTTATTAGAACATGGAAAAGAATGAACTGGTAATTAGCCTGTTAATATTATTAATAACTGAGTATTTAAATAGAAAACAGAACTATCTACCGACAAATGTTTATTAAAAGGTGGAATATAAATGGTTATACTTACACATTTAAAAAGGATAAAAGGTGATAAACTAAAATAATATATTTTAAAGGTTCTGAAGGATGGAAGGGTCAAAATGGATTTAGAGAGATTTTGTTCTTTTGGTAATGGTTTATTTTAAAATGAATACTCTCAATATACTGTTAATACAGTGAAAGTTTCTAATAGTATACACTAATCTATTTTGTATTTGTACAAACATTACAAATTTTAAAAAGGTAATAACAAAGAATGTTAATTATTTAAAAAGTACGGAGGACATGTTTACAACCAGTGCTCAGGAAGACCAGAATGGATTGCTGCCATTATGCCTTCATTTTGTTGGCTTCTCTCTTTTTCTCATCGGTATCTCATTTTGGATAACAAAAAGATGAGTGCTTCTCTGCAAGACACATGAGACCCAGAAAATGAATTCTGACTATCCATAGGGCTGAGACTAATTTGTATAAGAATATTATCACATCTCTGTATTTCTATCAAGACAGTGTTTTGTTAGCATTGTTATATCTTAGAGACTGTGCACCGTAATGAGTTAGTAATTACTAAACGATAAGCATGTTTTAATTTTACTTGTCTTCAAGTAGTGGATTTATTTACCTAAGTATCCCTCAAGAACAATGCAGTTCAAACTGTGTACACATTAGGGTTTTTTTAATGTTCATTAGCCTTTTTTATTAGTTTTCTCCACCACTGTTTTGCTTCACAGCTTGCTTTCCCACCCCTGTCTATATTCATCCTTCTGAATATACAATCAAAATTAACTTGTATTCTATTTTTTATACCAATAGTGTTTTCATACTGCTCATAAATGCACACCTAGGAGCCATATCCTTTCCAAATTTATTAAACCCAGAAGCAGAAAATAAAAGTATAGTTAGTAGACTCTGTAAAAAACAAAAAAAACCCCAAATAATAAAGACTGTTACCTTTAGCTGGATTTACTTTTATCCCTGATTTATACAGCATCTCTTCATTCTGCCAGTCTCCATTCCTGACAAAAGTCTTCAGTCCATACAAAAAAATTAATGCAGCAGTGGCAAAAAAAATCAAGTTCTTCAGAAAGCGCTTTTGGGTTTTTATATAGAGGGCCCTGGTGCCCACCGTAATCAGCAGGCAGAAGCCCATACTAGGTATATACAACACACGCTCTGCTATTACAAAGCCGACATAAAAAAACAGGTTTGTGGCTGGAATAAAGGGCACAATTAACATGGAGAGAGACAGAACTACAATGTTCTCAGTTGAAGGAAGCTGTGGTCTCTGTGGCAAGTGTTTGTTAATGCCATTTTCTTCTTTAGACAGAAAGCTGGACTTCATGTCCAAGCTTTTGCATTCCATTTCTGATACAAAGTTATGACCATTGCTATTCGGCTTGCCATTTGTTATATTTTTCCCATTGCTTTCTCTCTCTTTGCTGGAGCTTTTCAAACCAGAGTAAGCAAGAAGGAGAAGTCCAGCATAAAAGGCCACTGTGTGTAGATTTCTCCAGTCACTGACTGTTTTGAGAAGAGGCACAGCATCCATGGACCAATCAAAGCTAAGGGTGTCCGGGCACAGCAATAGCCAAAGGTTTTTGGTTGGTAGGTAAAAAAAAGTCAGAGTTCGTGTTAGAAAAGTGTCTGAATCAGCTGCTGGGTTGTCGGAGTTGGAAAAGCTGGGAGGTTTGTTCCCCATCCAGTAGAAGCGAAAACCTAGCAGCAAAGTTCCCCAGAAGATCAGTAAACCAATGCTCAAAAGAAGTGGTAAATTCTTCCTCTGAAAGGAAAAAGAGAATAATACATGTACATTACATCAACAAATATACTTAGGCGGCTGAAATCACTATACATAAGACAATTTCAGTGCTTGCAAGCTTCCAAATAGGCTCTAAAATCCTCACCTAAAAGCACACTACAAATTCCCAGCCAGATTTTACAGTACAGTCTACACCTATTAATATCTAAATGTTGTCCTACATTATTTACTTGAAGTTATAGACTTGTCTGTACACTATTAAAGCTCCTTTGTGAAGGAAGGTGATTGCTAACAACTAAGGACTTCTTAGGCTCATGTAGTCTGCCCATCCCTCCCTTGACTTTCTGGCTTGCACCAAAGTATAGTTTGCATGACACTAGTTTAATCTTAGGTAGAAAACCTGGTTTATAGGCAAGAAGCAGTCTCAACTGTGTGGTACGAACACAACAACAAACTGTGGCCTTTTGGGGAGGGCGGAGTTAAGCGGCGCATGGCGGACGCATAGTGGAAAGGCTCCCATCCCCTCTCCTCCTATAACATCAATAAACCACCTACCCAAGTCTACATGCCGAGGAAAAGTATTAGAAAATACGCAGGAAGCAAGGACGAATCGAAAACCAAAGGTAATCAAACGGTAAAAAACTTTTTCTTGCCTTCTGAACCTCCTAAACTTACGGCCCCATCCCCCAAACAAAGCCACAATATGGCGCTGACGAAAAATGCAGACAGTTTGACACCAAACCCCCTGATACCGGAGGAAACTCCCTTGACTAGAAAAGATCTGAGAGAACAAAACAAAGAATTGAGAGGAACGTCTCCTTAAAGATATGGTAACACTGGTGAAAGACTTGCTCCAGCCTGTACAAGCCTCCTTGGCCAATTTGGTGGGAGGGGGGAAGCTTACCGATGGGAGGGGGAAGCTTACCTGCTTCTTCCTCCTCCGCCTGCTGAGTTCCTCCCCCACCCCACCCCGCGAGTTTCGCGGGTCTTTTCTCTTGTTACTACTAAACTCAACAAGGCCAAAATAAGATTCCGGTGGTCCCCAACTTCGGATATTCAAGTCTACAAAAATGGGCTTAAATATAATGCTGTGGACATCATTACAGGGAAAGCTTTACTGAATGTCCTAGGACTTAAACTTTCCAGAAGCAAAGAAGAGGAACTCGCAGAAACCCGAAAACAGCAATTTTGAAATTTTGAGTGTTCTTCTCCCTAGGATGGTTCTTTTCAGGCAAATAGAATACATAGGTTAAAAATATTAGTTCTTTAGTTGTTTCATAATAATAGTTTTAAACAGGGCTCTAGTCGGGGGGGAGCTCTCAGGTACGGAGCTCCGGAAGAGACCCTCTAGGGGGCGGTGCGGTCACGTGGTGAAGCCCCGCCCCCTTCTTTACCCCGCCCTCTGCTTCGATCCTCATTCCGTTTGGGAATGAGGATGAAGCAGGAGGGTAAGTAGCCGGGCCTTCTGACACACTTCCGGTGATGTCAGGGGGTGTGGCCTTCTGTCACTTCAGGTGATGTCAGGGGGCGTGGCATATGCAAATAAGTTATGCTAATGAGTTATGCTAATGAGCTCCGGCAGCTCTTTTTCTACAACAAGACCCCTGGTTTTAAAGTAAGAGCTCTGAGGCAAAGACCACAAATAATAAACAAAGGAAGGTATGAAGTAATACTTTCCTCATAGTAATATTTACTTTGGTTATTATAGAATTATTGACTAAACTTAAAGGCTTTGAGAAGTATATACAAAGGAAAAAAACCTATGTTATTGATTAAGTTGGCTAAAGTGCAAGTTCATACAATAAATTTATATTATACTTATTATTTAATCTGTTGAAAATAAAGGGTATGAGTTAATACCTAAATAGATATAAAAAGAAATATGTTAGAAATAACTTTTTGGACACAACTGATCTTATTTACCTAGAAAAGTATTTATAAGGGTTTTTAAAACAAAAAACCCAAAACTTTAAGGTTTATGCCTACGTTATAATGATATGGTTAAGGAATAGTTAATCAACCCATGCTTTGTTATTTTTGTATTTTTGCCAAATCATTCTACTAGAAGGATCTATAAGATAACTTCATAATTTACTTTATATCCATTATTACTTTGATGAAGTCTATAGGGTATGACTTAATATCTTACTGGAGTAAAGAAGGGATGTATTAACAGTAATGTATGAAAATATTTGATTTCATTTACTGTGGAAATAATTTAAATGACTTATAAAATTCTAAGCTTTGCCAGTTAAAATACTATGTTGGAGTTAAAAATAGTAAAATATTTATGTTTTATTACTTTAGGTATTGATCATGTCATAGCATAAAGGGTATGTAATAATACCAATTCATTTAGTTTTAAACCGAGTCTTTCACCATATAGGTCCTAAGCATGAGTTCAATTATTTTGTTTTGGATACTAGACAATATAAGTATGATGACTCAATTTGGATTATGAGTTAACGTGATTATTTGGATAATATATTCTTTATTTGTACATAAATTAAGAACTAGTAGTGTACTAGAAATTATTGAATAAATAAGACAAAGAGTTTTTTAATTCTGTGAATGGAGGAGGGGGATGGTTAGTGCTTACACAAGTTATTTATATCTTATTATTAAATCCCCTCTTTGGGAAGAAACGTTTCTAGCTAGGGTGCCAGTTAGAGGCAGCCCTAATAGCCAGGGCTAATTTAAGCCTGGCTTTCTAGATAGTAACCCTGTTTTAAACAGGGGGAGTTTGGAATTATAGTGATGTTCTGTAGTTCAGTTTTTTAGAAAGAGAGACAGAGAATAAAAAGGTAAAAGAGTAAGCTAAAGGGTGGTGTAAGAGTTATAATAGGAAGAAGGGAGGGTTTAGTGTAAGGGAAGAAGAAATAGTATTTTTCTTCTTGTTTTATAAGGCTGCAAATTATTGAATTTGACTTTTGTTTTGTCAAGGCCTATTTTAGCCACAGAATTATATGACTCAAAGGTTACAGCTAGCAACTTGGAATGCAAGAGGTCTTAATGATAAAATAAAATTAAAGCGTACAGCAAATTTTTGGACAAAAGAGCATATAAACATTCTATGTATACAAGAAACACGTTTAAAAACAGTAGAAGGACCAATATTGAAAACTAAGTGCCCAACAATTTCATGCTCCAGGATCTTCAAAGTCCAGGGGAACTGCTATTTTAGTATCGAAAAATGTCCCATTCCAATGTCAACAGATTAAGAAGGATCCTAGAGGGAAAACATAAAAGAAGAGATGGATTTGGCCTATAGAGCCTACTCCAACTTCACGAAGAAGAACAAGCTGCCAGCAGAAGTCGTGGTGAAATTCACCAAGCAACGTCTCCGGGATCAAATATTAAAAGCAATATTAGCAACACCCTTGAAAATTGGAGAACAATCAATCCAAGTTTTGAAAGATATTCCATTTGAAATCAGAATGAAGCGAAAAGAATATAAAGGACTGACTTTGTTCTTACAAAAACGTCAAATTAGCTACAGGTGGTTAACGCCAGAAGGACTGGTCTGTAAATTCAAAGACAGAAGAGAAAAGATTGACTCTATCTTGAAGGCAAAAGAATTTTTGAAGAGGCATGCCAACACAGAAGAGGAAGCAGAACTCGCCGAGTGGATGTCAGGGAAAAGCGACGAAAGCAGCAGCTCGGAAGGGGAGGTGAAAGAAGAGGAAGAAAAAGGAGCAGCCGGAGGACTAAAATATAACTTACGAGAGAAAAAAGAAAAACATCTCAAAAAATAAAGACTTATCTGGATGTGCTAAAGAAGATATACTAACTCCAAAAGGACTTTACTAACATACTAATTGCCAGATTTGAAATGGACACTTATCCAACTACAGAAGAAGTCATAAATTTTGAGCTGGACTTTAACTTTAATACTAACAGATTAACATACCAGTATTAACAGCACTCAACACTTTTCTTTGTCCCTCTATATACCCCCCTATTTTTCTCTATAAGCAAAACTTCTCTCCTTTTTAGGAGAGGGAAATAAAAGTATTTACATAAAAAAGAAAGATCCTAGAGGGCGTTATATCTTTGTAAAGGGGACACTAGAGGGCACTCCACTGACCATAGCATTTGTATATACCCCTAATCAGGATCAGATAACTTTTCTAAAGGAAACCTTGCAACTGTTGTCAAATTTTAAACATGGGGAAATTCTAATTGGTGGTGATTTTAATTATATAAGTGACCCGAATTGGGATAAAACACATAAACCACGTAGCAAAAAGAAATTTTTTAAAAAAAACTGAATTGGAAGATATTTTGAATTTTTATAATTTGTGTGACATTTGGAGAATCTGTAATCCTAACATAAAGCAATACACATATTTCTCCCCTAGAGATAGTGTATACACCCACATAGATTATTTATTAACTACTAAAACTTTTATTAACCAGATTTTATCAGCAGATATTGGTATCTGCACTATCTCTGACCATGCATGGGTTTCGTGCTCGATTCAAAATAAACAAAATGATGGAATAGGCTTCAGTTGGAGTTTAAACAAACTTTTATTACAAAATGAAGAAATCTGTGAAACATTAAAATCTTCCATTAAAGAATATTTTAGATTTAACTCCAATTGTGAAGCTTCCCAATCTAATATCTGGGATGATTTTAAAGCAATAACAAGGGGATGCATGATAGCTTTATCTTCCTCCCTAAAGAAAGAAAGACAAAAAGTTATTAATGAACTACAAGTAACTATTAAGAAATTAGAAATAAAACACATAAAATTTGGAGGTAAAAAAAATCTAAAAAAATTAAACCAAGAATGAAAAAAAATAGTTTTTGGAAACGTCAAAAGTGCAAAAACAATTAATGTTTTTAAAACAAAAATATTTAGTTAAAACCCTAAATCAATAAAAATGCTCAAGTATAGGATGACCCAAAAGTCCTCTTCAACTATGGTACACGCAATAAAAAATACAGGAGGAATAATTCAGGTAACATAAAAAAATATCAATACTGTCTTTTCAGTGTTTTATAAGCAGTTACACACTTCTTCCAATCCAAAAGTAGAGAGTATTCAAGAATACTTTAAGTATATAAATTATCAAAACAAATTATCAAAAGAACATAAACAATATTTAGACCAACAAATAACTCTCAAAGAAATTTCAGAAGCACTATCGAAAAAGAAAACCAACAAAACTCCAGGATTAGATAGTATTCCTGTTGAGTTCTATAAAAAATTCAAACCAGAATTAGAACATCCGTTAAAAATAACTAATGAAGTATTAACAACAGGCACAATGCCTAAATCATGGGCAGAAGCCAGAGTAATTGTAATACCTAAGCCTGGTAAGGATAAAATTCTTCCCTCTTTCTACAGACCTATTTCGGTCTTAAATCATGATTTTAAAATTTTATCTACAATTTTAGCTAATCGTTTAAATCAAATAATAAATCACTATATACATAAAGACCAAGCAGGCTTTATGCCCAAAAGAACTATAACTGACAATATAAGGAAAACAATATTATTGATTTTTGTAAAGCTCATAATATAAATTTGGCAATATTGTCAGTAGATGCAGAAAAAACTTTTGACCAGGTGGAACCTCAATATTTACAGAGCTTACTTGAATTTATGAATTTTGGTACATCATTTACTAATGCTATTAAAGCAATTTATGAAGATCCAGTAGCATAAATTTTAGTTAATAATTTTAGATCCAATAACATTCATTTGTCTAGAGGCACACGTCAGGGGTGTCCCCTATCCCCTATATTGTTTGCTTTGTCCCTTGAACCATTGGCATATGTAGTCAGAGGCAACCAAGAGGTTAGAGGTATCGAAATAAATAAAGAAAATTGTAAATTGAGCCTATTTGCTGCTGACGCTATATTTTATCTAAAGGTTCCTAAATACTCCATTAAAACCTTACTAAAACTTATTGAAAATTTTAGTGTAGTCTCAAGTTTCAAGATTAATAATGATAAATCAGATTTCTACCCTATAAATATTATGCATAAAGAAAAAATAGAATTGATTTCTGATTATCCCTTCAAATGGTTTACTAAATCGTGAAAACACCTGGGTGTTAATATTCCCAGGTATATGGAAAAAGTAAACCTTCTTAAATCTATTTTGCTACCCAAATTTATGTTCCTTTTTCAAAATTTACCCATAACAATATCTAATAAAGATTTTAAAGAATGGAAATCTACTATTATTAATTTTTTATGGGAAAACAAGAAATCTCGAGTAAAGTATACAGATTTAAATAAACCGATAAAAATGGAGGACTTGGGTTACCTTCTTTAGAAATGTACTTTATAGCAGCACAGTTAAAAACAGTAGTGTATATGCAGACCCACAATGTGAAAAAACATGGGTAAAAATAGAAGCAGAGAGTCTTGGTTCAGATTTATTACATGAAGCAATTTGGAATACCCCAACCAATAGAAATCAAGGTAATGAGTCAAACAAATTTTTAAAATTTACCTTGCAACTATGGGATAAGTACAGAAATCTTCTAGTACCGGGAATTTCTCCCATCATGGCTTTTTTGGGTCAGCAATGGTTTAAACCAGGTAGAGAAATAAATCAATACTTGGACTTTAGATGGAAAAACATATTTAGAACTAAAGATCGTATCTTCAACAACAAATTGGGGACACAAGTCCAAATAAAACATAAATATGGGATTGCACTACAATGGCTTCAATATCATCAACTAAAACATTTGTTCGATGGTATATTTAAAGATATTACTATGGACAGGCCCTTAACCTATTTGAAAAAAAGGTTGTGGAATTTCACAAATGGTACTAAAGGTACTGTTTCAATTATTTATAATTTGTTGAATAATAGAATATGGAATCAGGAAAATTATATACAGAGGGTTTGGGAAAAGGAATGTAACATTTCTTTTAATGAAGACCAATGGAATTCTATTTGGAGCTCCTTCTCTTTTACTACTAACAACATAAATGTCAGACTACAAACCTATAAAATATATACCAGATGGTATTTGACACCTAGTGGATTATTTTTATGTAAATTTAAAACTAACCCATCCTGTTGGAAGGGATGTGGCCAGAAAGGAAACTTTATTCATTGCTGGTGGGCCTGTCCAAAAATTTATAACTATGGAGAAAGGATACACCAGGAAATTTATAAAATTACTGGGCACAAGATTCCTAATTCCCCTTAATCTATACTTTTAAATCACTGCCCCAATATAAAGTTAATAAAACAACAAATTGAAATGATTTCTTTGATGCTGTTTACAGCAAAATCAATTTGGCACAAAGATGGAATAAGTCTGTTCCGAATATAAACCACTGGTATTCCAAGTTATGGGATGTAATAATAGCAGACAAGATAGCTACTCAGTTAAAAGTGGCTCAAGGTATGTCTAAGAAGAACAACTTTCTAGAGAAATGGTTTGTGTATTTTGACTATATTTCATCGCATCAAAATGCTATGATGATATTACTACTTAAATACAAAGATATAGCAATTTACTAAATTGTATGTAAGGTTACTAGTTGTAACACAATTTGTAAATGTATTTTGCAGCCCTAAAGGTTAAAGGTTAAGTTTTGTAAGGTTTGTAAATTGTTATTGTTGTTTAAAAATTAAATTAAAAAATATTATTTTTTAAAAAACTGGCCTTTTGCAAATCAGAAAGTCATCAGTTCTTAAGCTACAGCGATTAATGCTTAAGAGCAGTGGACTCTAATTTGGAGAACTGGATTTGATTCCCACGTCACACGAAGCCTTCTGGGTGATCTTGGGCCAGACACAGTTCTCTGTGAACTGTCTCAGCTCCACCTATTTCACAAGGTGCCTGTTGTGCGGAGAGGAAGGGAAGGCGATTGTAAGCCACTTTGAAACTCCTTAGGGTGGAGAAAAGCAGGGTATAAAAACCAACTCTTCTTCTTCATCTTCTACGTGTGAC
Source organism: Gekko japonicus (assembly GCF_001447785.1). Classification (NCBI taxonomy): domain Eukaryota; kingdom Metazoa; phylum Chordata; class Lepidosauria; order Squamata; family Gekkonidae; genus Gekko; species Gekko japonicus. The sequence goes on along the minus strand of NW_015163108.1, from coordinate 13,882 downwards.
AGGAAAGCTGGGAGAGAATGCAAGTCCAAGACAACAACCCCCCCCCCCAACCCACCAGGGTTTGAAGCCATAATCTCAAAATGTCACCATTTGTCATGTCTCTGAAACGCCATCTTTTTTTTGGGGGGGGGACCCCTAAATGCAATGGCTGAGTCTATAAATATGAGTCACTCACATTGCTTGTATTCATACAATTTAATCACACAGTAGTCCTCACTTATCTAAGTCCATACCTCATAGCCCATTTTTTCTTCTCTAGAATCCAAGATCTGCACAACAGCAATTGTAATACACTTTTATAATAGTCATAGTTGCAATCAGCGTATTGTGGCTCTGCCCTTTTCTATCCCATTCATTAACACCAATTTGTGTTTTGGCCTGAACATTCAATACCATTTTAAAAGGACAGATGGGATTATCTATCTCACTGTTTAGAAATGGTAAAGTCTTCCATAGTCTTTCTGCTTTGAATTCTAGCTCTTTTGTCTCTAGGGAAGGACTGGAGCACCATAAACATTCAAAAGAGCTATTTCATCTACATTGAGCTGCTGTGTGAGATGAAAAAGTCAAGTACAAGAGCAAACTTCCCACAAGTGCATTTTAAAACTATGCTTTTAGCTTATTTTTTGTAAACTGTAATAGCTTGACATTTGTCTTCACTATATTCATAATATATATTCCTGTTAATGAATGCAAGATAATCAACCCTGCACTTGGTGTTCAAGCTCCCTATGTAGAAATTGTTTCATTTGACTTCTTAAATAATATTTTTTATTATTTCCAATGCTGTCATACATTTTAGGTGTTCATTGAGCTTATTTTTTTCTTTTGCTGTGAACATGATTAATTACGGCTTTGACCACCAAACCATTTTACCTAAAACAGTCCATTAAAATTATGTCCACTGTAGTAAGTTAATTTTTTTAATGCAAGGGTAATATTTGAAAGTCATGATCTTGAGACATCAAACCATAATACATGCTGGGAACTCACGATGTAAGGACTGTTGGCAATCTTGAACACAGGTGTCAGTATTTATAATTGTTATTTTATAACAAAAGCACTTTCACAGAGTTTTGAGGAACAATGAAATCTGAATATGGACTGGTTGATAAATGTTGACTCCATATTTCCAGGGCTTCTTTCTTAGGGGGCTTTAAAATGTCACTGTGATTAGGGATGTGCACCACAAAAACAGATCAGTATTTTAGGATTTTGATTTTGGGGAGATCATAAATACTGTTATTTTGGGGTATTTAGGTCCCCAAATAATGCTTCAGAATTCAGGTTGGGGTTTTTTTTTGGGGGGGGGGGAATTCTGGATTTATTTGTGTTATATTATTCCCTATGGGGGATGTTGGGGTGAGGCTGGAATGGCTGTTTTTCAACCAAATGATACCAAACTTGCAGAAAATCTGCCTTGTACACTGAAGATCCCCCCCCACAAGTTTCAAGCAAATGGAATCAAGGGGACCGATTCTACAGGCCCCTGAACAAAGTGCCTCCAGCCAACCTACTTGTCTCCATTGCTTCCTATGGGGGGAAAATCAAAGAAGCCAATAGTAAGAGCAACCACTGATCAAACGTGTTCAAGCAGAACCAGTGTCAAACCACAGAATCCCAGTACAGCCACAGACTAATGTAGGCAGCCCAACAAAACTAGTGTCAGAGCAGAGAAGCTAACGAAATCATGAGACACTGTTGCAAGGTCCAGTAAACCAATGTCAAAGCACAAAAGCCAAGCAAAGCCAATATGGCATGTCTATCAGAACCAATGTCAAACCAGGGAATCCAAGAAAACTGACCCTCACCTATACTTAACTGTTATTAAAACCTAACCACATGAAGCCACTTCTCAAAAGCCACAATACAGAGAAAAGGACTGCAAAATCAGAATCAGGAGAATGAAAAAGATAAACTTTTTAAAGACAATAACAACTTGGACACAAACCAGGCACAAACACTTTTTTTAAAAAATTAAAAGTTTTAGAAACATAGCAAACGCAAAAGCAGTCAAAAATTCTAAAAGAAGCCAAAAGGAGAGAAGCCAGCCCATTTTAAAATAGCACAAACCAAACTATGGTCCCATTGTACATGTAAAAAAGTAAGAATACCACTTTTCTAAAGCAGAACAATAAAGATTCCAATGCAGATGTTTGAATGTATGGGACATCAAAATGCTAGGTAGTGGGTAGTGCTTCCAATTTAACCTGTTCCAAATACTAAAGTCTTCTCAGGGCTGAACTACTTTTTAGGGCAAAACTTGAATCAGTGTGGCAGGTAGCTGGAGTATCAGATTACAATAAAGACTTGGGTTCAAATCCCACTCTGCCATGAAGCTCACTGGGCAAGCATAGTATAACCTATGTCAGAGAGTTGTTATGAAGATAAATTGAGGGAGGGGCCCCCTACTTTACACAATATAGTTACTAAGAGGAGCATAAAGACAGGTGCTGCTGAGTGTGAAAGAGTAAACTGGGGACATTTAGAATATGTCTGAGGCAAGAATGGAAATAGTTTTGGTAGTATAGCCTAAGAAATAAACTCAGCATACTAATAACATCAAAATTAAAATATGGCTGTTGTATTACTAACATATGCAATACTGAGATTTGTTGCTTCTAATTTACAAATATGGTAGTAACAGCTACATGGGATCTAGTCCAATATACACAGGTCTATGTAGTAAGCCCTGGACATGTAGATGGGCTTGTAGTATCTATATATCTAATTCTCAACAGTCCCCTCTGCCTGTGGATATTTATTTCTGCAAACAGAGGGCACACTCTCCCCCAACAGGTTTTTCTACAGACTGAGGAAACTCTGTGGTCTGCAGAAAAATCCAAAGAGCTAAAAAAAACCTCAGGGAGGGTTGAATCCCACCCCCAATATCTTTTGAAATGGCTGCCACAAGGATCTACTCCAGGCCCTGCTGCATTGACAGTGATAGACTGTCTGATAGCCAGAGAGAGACAGAGAGAGATAATGAGAGGCAGAAGAGGGGAGGAAGCAAAAGCAGAACTGGAGTTAAGATTGGGGAGGATTCCTCCTGCAGTATGAATGTCTAAATAGCAGAAGGACTCTGTGGTCTGCAGAAAAATCCAAAGAGCTAAAAAAAACCTCAGGGAGAATTGAATCCCACCCCCAATATCTTTTGAAATGGCTGCCACAAGGATCTACTCCAGGGCCTGCTGCATTGACAGTGATAGACTGCCTGATAGCCAGAGAGAGACAGAGAGAGATAATGAGAGGCAGAAGAGGGGAGGAAGCAAAAGCAGAACTGGAGTTAAGATTGGGGAGGATTCCTCCTGCAGTATGAATGTCTAAATAGCAGAAGGACATCTGAGCTTCACACCCCTACCACTTTTCCTGCAGGCTGCACTATCCTCTTAAAACTTTCTCAGGAGGGAGGGGGAGACTTATAACTTCTCCTCCTCCACCAGCTCGAGGAAGACTGACTGGCTGAGAGTCACAGAGAGAAATAATGGGTGGGGGATGAGGGGAGGAAGCAATAGCAGAACTGGTGCTGGGATTGGGGAGGATTCCTTGGTGCTACTTGCTCATCTCCAATAATGTTTTTCCTGCAGTTTGAATAGCTAAATATCAGATGCAAGTTTTAAAAGGACATCTGAGCATGCAACTGCAAAGCCTTGCAAATGGGAGAGAAGGATCGTTCTCATTGCAATCTCTGTAGCTGTGGGCTCCACTGTCCTTTAAAAACATTATCTCCAGCTTCTGATTCTCTCCCCCCCCCAAAAAAAAAAAGCTTGGGCACTGCTTCTTCCCACTGCTTCCCTCTTCCAACTGACTGGAAGTCAGAGGGAAGTTACAAAAGGACAGCTGAGACGTCATTAATGGATGGGTGGGCACAGTGACTGAGAGGTAGGGGGCAGGTGGAGAGGAGGCGGGTTTCCTCCAACCAGTGTCAGTTTGTACACACCACCTTTTAAAACATTCCTTAGCAACCCTAACAGACAAATAAACTGCCAAAGAGCTGTGGTGCTGTGGGTGAATATGAACTCATGGACAATTATATGTTGCAATGTCTAGAGTAAAATGCTTTGAAAATTTAAAAATCCAAGTTTGCAGCACTCCAATCCAAGCTTATTTTCGAAATGAAGGAACATTTACATCTAATGTGGCATTCAAATAAATACTTTAATTAAAAGCAACAATAACAAATATTACAACCAATAGAAGAATACAGAAATAAAAAGAACTGTGACCTTTAGAATTAACACATACAGAAACACACAAAACCAACAAGGAAACAAATAAAAGGATTAATGCTTTTGCATACATTCATTCTGTGTACTGTACTGAGGGGGTCTCATCACAAGGAGTATATACATTTAGTAACTACAAATTCTACACTGCCGTTTCAAAAAAAATGCAATTACAACCTAAAGCAAAGGACAACACATTGCACAACATTTTGTTGCATGTCCCTACTTGTTTACTTTCATAATAGCTGCAAGCACATGGAAGTTAGGAAGAAATTCTAAAGCAGGAATTGGAATCAGAGGTTCTATTCTGTATTTGGTTCATCTTGTGTGAAGGGGGGGGGGGGGGGGCATTTCTTAACAGGAGATGTCACGTAGCTCCTGTAATATTTTAGGTACTTCTAGTCTTGCAGGTATGCTTTTATAGGAATTATTGCTCTCATAGGAACCTGACTTTCTTATCTGAAATGCACATGTTTCTTTTAACAGGTTATTGATTATAGTCATATCTTGTTGGACTATCCAACCATTAGCAGCAATCAGCATGGCTGCAACACTTCAAATGTGAGTTATAAAATAAAAATTTTCACATTATTTGAGATGTATCCTGCATTACTTTTATAGTCGTGCAATGAACCTGATAATCCTGCTTCAAACAGGAAAACTTCTTTGGGGAACTATATTTTTATTCTGTGCCCAAATGTGGATTTTTTTTGGATTGGTTTTTTTTTTGGGGGGGGGGGGGTGTCTTCCAAACTCAAGACTACTATAAATGTCCAAATTTACAATGCTATGGTCAAGATTAAAAACTGATATTAAAACTTTAATTTACTTTCCATTGTATAAATCCAAGGTGCCAGATGGCATGGTTTTCCTTTTTCCTGAGATGGGGGGGG
>NW_015163108.1:0-8752 GCF_001447785.1 Gekko japonicus | reverse complement strand
GGATCTCAGCCTAGTCTGATGTATTGAATTTATAGTAAAGCCAAAAGACTTCCTTCTACTTCATTTTTACTTTTTATTGCAAAAAAAATCAATTATAGATGTATTCTTGAGTGTACCCCTTTACAATTCTGTGCAATTCCCATACAATAATGTCAGCTCAGATGGAACTGTACAAAAGGGCTCACAGAGAAGGTATAATAGGATTCTTCTTAGGCTTTTGTATAAATTGATCAGTGCCTTTAATGTAGGGATTGTGCCTCTCCTTGGCAAAGGCTTGGAAGCTTCCCTGCCCAGGCTCCCTGGTTGTATATTTTCTTGCCTGCTCCCCAGAATGTGGGAAAAAGTGCACCAAAAGCGTTGGAGACTTGCTCTGATATTCTCTAAGGACGGGTTTGTGTGCAGGCTTTAAACCCAAGTGTGGTACTGCACAGAGACACAAATAAGTTCTTTTCATTTTCATGTGGGTAGCCATGTTGGTCTGAGGCAAAAGAACAAATGTTGAGTCCAGTGGCACCTTTAAGACCAACAAAGTTTAATTATACCCACTTGAAGGTGTCACTGGACTCAACATTTGTTCTTTCATTTTCATGTTATTTACTTAGTTTTCAGCAAACGTTTACCCCTTATTATACACTATAATATAAACTCACAAACATACAGCTTGGCTGTAGTCTAACTGACACACACCACAGCTTGTCCTGACAATATGATTGATAAGCAACCACAGTTGTCACACATTCACCACCGGTTGCTGGGCTTCCCTCTCACAAACTCCCACTTCCCCAATACCCTGCCATCATCTGTACAGACTTCCACGCATCATCTCCATTGATTTCTCTGACTTGGTTTACATAGGTCACTTCCTTATATTCAGTAAATGAACTAACTTGGATAAGTTTGGATAGGTATTTATTTTATTTTTTTAAATTTATTTATTCAATTTGTACCCCGCCCTCCCCACCAAAGCAGGCTCAGGTATAAAATACTAAGCGTTTGACTTACAATCAAATCAGAAAAGGCTCAAATCTGTACTTTATCTATGAAGCTTATTGGCTGTCAGCTCAGCTTACTTCACAAAGGTTGTTGTGAGGATACAATGTGCTCAGATCAAGGGCAACAACATACAAATGCCATAAACAATAAACCATCACCATCCTGCCAGATGATGGTGGCCGAGGGCTTTGTACAGCAACCAGGACAAGAATCTCATTTTCCAGACTACCCCACCTATCCTCCCTTCCATCTTTCCAATTTCTACCATGACAGAAACTGATAAGGAATCCTATATTCAAAACCTTTGAAATGTTGGCAGGATTTGAAATGTGTTTGTTGGGGGTGGGATACCTCCCACCCACCCCCAGCTCGCATTGCTTGCCAACACTCAAGCAGCCAGGAGGGGAAAACATTTTTTAAAAAAATCACTGTCAGGTGATGGTGTTACATCACCTTCAAAGAAAACCTGGAAGTGGCACTGCTCTAGGAATCGCTGGAATCACCAGAAATGGATTCTGAGACAGGTGCGATATCACTACCAGGTTTTTCCCAAAAGTGAGGGAACTACTTTGAGAGTGCCCCCAATGTCCCTGCCCCCCAGACTCCTGCCAGCTGCCAGCTACTGGCAACTGGCTGACAACCCTAGGTACTAGACTTTTCAGTATATTGCTATATAAACACAAAGTAATAAAACTTTGATATCCTTTATATGTATGGAACACAATCATTTTTCATTTAATAGGGAACACACACTAACTTTTCATTAAAAACCTGTTTACTATTTCAGGAACAGTTCTGTAAATGCTATTTTTAATTCTCAGTTTCTATAGCACTGTTCCATCATTCTGGCTGTAAATTTAGAAGAACCCAGCAAGAAGAGTTCCTTTTAATAGTTGGCAGCGAGGATTTGGATTACAGTGCTTCTGCGTTCTAATCCAGCCCATCTGCCATATGCTTTGACACTCTCATAAATCCTCCAGCCCTGCAACAGTTATAATTTTCCTCTGGGAAAGAAAATGAACACAGATCCCCCCTCCCCCCCCCAAGATCAGACTGAAATGCCAAACATGATTGCTGTGTTTTTAATCAGTGAAACTTTTTTGCTGGTTCACCAAATCCAAGCACTCCATACCATGCATGATGCAATACATTGGGCCAGATCCCTGTCACACAACTCTGCAGTAACAATGCTGAATTAAACTCCACAACAGATTATCCACATTGTAGTCCTTCTCAATGCAAAATCCTCGTTCATCCAGTGGCATATGGAGTTTCCAGATGGCAAGATTCTTTCCTCACTGCCCTCTCCTCATCCATCAAGGAATAAAAACCCAAGAAATATACTCAGAAGATTTCAAAGCATAATACAGGCAACAACTCAAACACTATTCTCACATTACAAACAGATGCATCAAACAGATTGTTTCTAATACCTCCACACATTTAAAAAGAAAAAGAATGCAAGATTCAACTCAAACCATGGTTTGCAACTCTAACTGGGAAACACGAATAATACTTCTGTCAAGGTGGCTCAGCCTGAATGGTCAAATATTACAATTTAAAACCTGATCAGAAAGCAACAGATAGTTCATTGCCTGAAGAGATGGGTTAATCAGCAGATATATTTTAAAAAGTGCACAAGCATCTGCACTGGCTGTTACTGAAACAGTTCACACATAATGACAAAACACGGATTGTGAATGAACCTGCAGGAAACCTCAGGGTCAAGGATTCCATCATCCATTCCTCGTACAACCAGCAAATTAAACACTTCTGCATTCTTAGCAAATCACGATTTGTCATTCTGTTCAAACCACAAAGCCCAGGCCCCAACTTACCATGAGCGGCATTTGCAGCCCAGGTCTGAAGTGGGATGGAAAGGAAGCAGCCAGCTCAGAGCCAGCCATGTGGGAGGAGGAAGGGGTGAGCCCCAGCTGTGATCCAGGCAGGCTGCAGCTTCAGCAGGTCCAGTTGGCCAGGAAGGGGGGGGTCTGAGGAGGGCCTGGCTGTGTCCCCCCCGGTGGACCCGCCCCCTTCCTCTATGTAAGGCAAGCACAGCCAGAGGACTCTCCACAGTTCATTCAGGTTCTCTCACCCTTCCTGCCTTGTTGCTTTTGTTTCAGGTTCATTCAATTTGTTATTTATATTCTGTCACAGATTTGGTGGGGAGAAGGAGAAGGAGGAGGAGGAGGTGGTGGTGGCGGCTTGGATTTTATGTTATACTCCACTCAGAGTCTCAGAGCAGCTTACAATCTCTTTGCCTTCCTCTCCCCACAAAAGACAACTTGTGAGGGAGGTGGGGCTGAGAGAGCTCTGAGAGAACTGTGACTGACCCAAGGTCACCCAGCTGGCTGAATGCGGAGTAGTGGGGAATCAAGCCTGGTTCTCCAGATTAGAGTCCACCACTCTTAACCACTACACCAAATGTGCCTGCATGCCTGTCTCCTCTGATTGGGGACTCCTTTAAGAAGTCGAGATGGAGCCATTTAGCAGCATGCCCAGCTCAGGGCCTATCAGCTGGTTCTCACCACCAAGTGGCGTGGGGGGAACCATGCAGCAGTTGGCCCCCATATAGTCACCTGGGCTTGCCACTCCTTGGTCCCCCCCCCCTTGCAGCAGGCAGGCTGGGGGGCAGGATTCATCGGGTAGCAGGCAGGTCATCCAATACCAGATCCGTCCCCATGCTGCACCAATGCTTCTTTGCTTGTGTTCAATAAAAGCTGTGGCCAATTTTTATTCCATAAATCTGTGTTTGGGTTTTCCTTTTACATGCACACTCTATGAGGTTTGTTTTCTTCTTTCTCAACCATAATTAAACAGTGCTTAGGAAACCTGTCTGGTATAGGAAAAGAAGAAGAAACTGTAGATTGTGGCTCAGAGGAAAGAGCAAACTGTGATATGCCATGAAAGCAGAAATATTTAATCAACTGGCTGCACAGAAACAGACGGTTCAATCGCAAGGATTTTCCAGCCTTGTTTTGGTTATGGCAAACTATAGTTATTATTTCTGAACAATGCTAAAGTCTTCTAGCCCCTTAACAATTTAATTAACAAAAACTCCCAACATGTTTTTAAAAATGAGGTTTAGCTCCTTCCCCAAAACAGAGAACAACACCCAAGATATGTGAAGTTTTGAGAGATCATAGTTGGTACTGAGGGACTAGAAAGCTACTGAGGCATGACCTGAAGTAATCCCAGAATAAAAGAGAATGAAATAAAGTGGTGGTAGAGGAGAGATGGGGATGACCGGTAAGGAGAAAATAGTGATTTGGTCTGGGGAACAGTGACCCAGGGCAAATGGGAGAAAGATGTCTTCCCCTTCCCACACTGCCACTTTGGGTCTCTGTCTCTTGCCTTCATTGGGCCACTGCTTTCTCTGCTACCCATCACCACTTTCTTGTTATGTTCTTCTAGAACAGGGGGTACACACTTTCTCAGACAAGAAGGTAAGCAGAGATCGACCATTGGTTACTCACCTTGAAGGGTCCTTCTCCTATGAGGCGTGGAGTACATCTTGTGGGTGATTCTCATCCATCACTCAGAGAGGCAGGAACAAATTTCAACTTCCTGTGGTGGGAGTCATCTTAAGCTCAGTTCTGGTGCTCTGAAAGCAGTAACAAGGAAGCTAACCTTCTAAACAGAAGCAGAAAAACTAGAACAATCTACTAACTTATGACCAAATAACAACCACAGTAACTCAAATAGGAAGGAAAGTTATCACTCTCTTACGCTCTGTCTGTTATTACACTGATAGAAGAAAAAACAGAAAAGGAACAGAATAATAGCATAGATGACGACCTGGGAGGGCCAAGATGTCCTCCATGGCTCAGAGGAGAAGGACCCTTCATGGTGAGTAACCAATGGTCATTCTCCCTCTGAGGTGGAGGACATCTTGTGGGACCTCCCAGAGCAGTGTCCCTAATATTTGAGAGGGTGGTCGTCATTGCAGGAGAGGATGGTTTGTAGCACTCTCCTGCCAAAGGCTGCGTCCGCCAAATCATATAGGTTTAATTTGTAATGCCTAATGAAAGTGGACAGAGAGGACCACGTAGCGGCTTTGCATACTTCCTCTACTGAAGCTCTGTTAGTGAATGCTATGTTTGTGGCGGCGCTTCTCAGTGAATGTGCTGTGATTCCAGCGGGAGGGACTTGATTCAGACTTCTGAATGCTTCCGCTATGCATGAGCAGAGAACTTTGCTGATCGCCGCTTTAGACATTTTCTTTCCCGAATAAGGGGGAGAAATGTTCACGAACATAGCATCAGTTTTCCTAATTGAGTCTGTCCTTAGTTGTAACACTTAAGAGCCCTCCTGATGTCTAACGCATGCCAAAGTTTCTCCTTATAATGAGTGGGATTTGGAACAAACAATGGTAGGCATAACTCCTGTGTTCTGTGAAATTGAGTGCTGATCTTTGAACAGAAGGTAGGGTCCGTCCTACCTTGTGAAACATGCAAAGAACAGACCAGATGGATACGGCACTTAATTCTGAAATTCTTCTGGCTGATGTTATAGCAACCAAGAAAAGAACCTTCATCCTCAAGAACTGGAGTGAAATTTCCTTTAAAGGTTCGAATGGAGGTTTTGTGAGGGCCGAAATAACTGTATTGAGTTTCCAAGTCAGGAACCTATGTTGAGTAGGCGGAAGTTTGAAAGAAACTCCTTTTAGGAAGCGAGTTACATGTGGGTGTTGAGAAATCAGAATTCCTTTAACGCACGGGAGTACCGAAGCTAATGCTGCAACCTGTCTTCTTAGAGTCGCTGCCCTCAGACCAGTGTCCATACCATCCTGTAAGAAGCTCAATATGGAGGCCAATTCAGGATGCAAAGGGTCTGTTGCCTTCCTTCTGGCCCATCGGACGAAGGCTTTCCAAGTACAATTATAGATCTTGGTGGTTGAAAGACATCTGGATGACATGATGGTATCAACGACCTGGGAGTTATAGCCCATCTTTGTTAGTCGCTGCCTTTCAATTCCCAGGCGGTCAAAGAGAACAACTCCGGTTTGGGGTGCCAAACAGGACCCTGTATCAGCATGTCTGGTGCTGCTGGAAGTCGAAGAGGTTGTGATACCGCCAGTTAACAAAGGTACGTGAACCACGGGCATCTCGGCCAGTATGGTGCCACCACTATGACGTGTGCCTTGAGAAGATGAATCCTTCATAGAAGTCTCGGTAGAACTGGGACTGGGGGAAAAGCGTAGAGAAGTCCTCTGGGCCACAGAGTCATCAGAGCATCCGTGCCCTCCGCTTGAGGGTGGTAGTATCTGGTAAAGAACCGCGGAGGTTGGGCATTGTCCGGAGTCATGAAAAGGTCCACCTTGGGTGAACCTAGTGTGTTCGTTATGAGGTGAAACAGCTTCCCATTCAGGGACCATTCACTCTCCAGAATCCATTGACGACTCAACCAATCTGCCTGGATGTTCGCCACCCCTTTCACATGTTCTGCCTTGATGGAGGATAGGTGCTTCTCCGCCCACTCCAGCAGCTTCTTGGCTTCTCTGTGTAGGGCCATCGATTTGGATCCTCCTTGTTTGGTTAGGTAGGCTTTTGCTGACATGTCTGTCCTGATAAGGATGTGTGATCCCTGGATCATGGGTGTGAAGTGAAAAAGTGCCAATCTGATGGCTCCCAGTTCTAGAAGGTTTATGGGTAAACTCTGTTCCTTCGTTGACCACTCGCCCTGAGCAGTATGGTGCTTCATCATGGCTCCCCACCCTGACAGACTGGCGTCCGTGAAGATTTGAATACTTTCTTGTAACCAGAAGATCTTGCCTTGAGTAATGTTGTTTATATGAGTCCACCATCGAAGGCTGACTTTTACCTGGAGAGGGACCTTGATCAAAAAATCCATTCCCATTGCAATCTTCTTTTGAAATGGTCTCAGGAACAATTGAAGCTGTCATTAATGGAGCCGTCCCCATTGGAGCGTGTCGAAGGTCGCCACTATAAGTCCCATCATTTTGGTCAGGATGGAGAGTGATGACATCTTCGCCTTGATGATCTGCAAAGCTAAGGATCGGCTCTTTCTTGCTTTTTCTGTTGGAAGAAATAATTTCACCTATCAAGTGTCTATGGTCACTCCTAGGTGCTGTAGTCTCTGGGTAGGGACCAGTGAGCTCTTCTTCAGATTGATCATAAAAACGAACTCTCTTAGGCATTGGATAGTCCATGTCATGTCCAGGCAAGACTGTTCTTTTCTCTTGGATCTTATCAGTAAGTCACCTAGTTATGGATGAATGTGCACCCCTTGTTCCCTGAGAACAACTACTGGGTGCACCATGATCTTTGAAAATACTCGGGGAGCTGACAACAAACTGAATGGGAGCGCTCTGAACTGGAAGTGGACGTTCTCCATGCAGAACCTGAGGAATCTTCTGTGGGAATGGAAGATGGGTATATGTAGGTATGCCTCTGTCAAATGTTTAGACGTGATAAACTCTCCCGGCTGCAGGGACTCGGCAATGGACCGTAGTGTTTCCATTCTGAAATGTTTGGGTTCTACATATTTGTTGACGAATTTGAGATCCAGGATGGCTCTCCAGTCTCCTGTTCTCTTGGGGACGGTAAAAAAGATTGAGATTGAATAAACCCCTGGTCCTCCTGAGACACCTCTTCTATGGCACAAATAAATTGAAGATGGCTGATTCCCATTTTGGTTCTGTATTGTTTTTGAGCGTTTTTTAATGGAGGAGATGCTATGAACCTGTGAGGAGGTAGTTTTCGAAATTCTATTTTGTAGCCCTCCTTGATTACTTCTAGAGTCCAAGCATCTGCTCGGGATGTCAACCAAGTCTGATGGAAGAGTGACAGCCGACCTCCCACCGGTGGTTCCGGATAGTCATGTTCTAGAATTTTTGGAGTCCCTGTCTCCTTTGCCTTGATGGTTAAAGTTAGGCTTGGAGAACTTGTTAGTGAATCCTCCTCTACGAAAGGACGGCTTGTTGTTCCAAGTCTGTCTCCTTTCTTGTCTAAACTGAGGTAGAGTGTGTTGTGTGGGAAAGGAGGAGAAAGGTGAAGAAGAGGCCCCCTTGTCCCCAATACGAACCATCTTGGGAAGATCTCGAGTCTCCACAAGTATCCGTTCCAAAGGCTCACCGAAGAGTTTGTTTCCCTGAAAAGGATAAGCAGAAACAATTGCCTTAGATTGGTAGTCTGTGGGCCATGCTCTTAGCCAGACCATGCGACAAACTCCAACTGTAGCTGCAAGAGCCTTTGAAGCGCAAACCATTGTATCTAGCATCGGCCGCGTATGACACCACCTTTAAAACTCTATTGGCCCCTTCCAGGAGCCTGCGGTTATTTTCAGGCAGCAATTAGATGAGTTTTCTCATCCACACTATGGTGGTCCTGGTGACAGTGGATGTCGCCGCAGACATTTTAATCGCCATTGCGCTAGCTTTATGGGCCTTACATAGACCAATTTCCACTCTCCTGTCAAAGTTGTTTTTGAGATTTCCGTGACCATCTTCAGACACCAAAGACTGCAAGGCTGCGAATGGTAAGTCTACCGCTGGTACCTGTAAAATATCTGAGGCAGAAGATGAAATTGGGTACAATTTCTTAATGTTTCCTGGGACAGGTCTGTGAGCAAGAGGTCTCTCCAACTCTGCTTTCATCTTTCTGATATAAAATTCAGGGAAGGGAAAGGCCATTTCAGAATAGTCAGCTGGAGGGAAAAACTCATCTTTTTTTTCAGATCCCTCCCTTTGGCCCTGTACATCACCCTGCTTGTCTGTTGGATCCCCAAGCATCGAGAA
>NW_015163107.1:908334-911167 GCF_001447785.1 Gekko japonicus | reverse complement strand
AGACAAGAACATGGATGTCAGGGTGCCCCAAGTTCACTGCTGACCACAGCATCCAGAAGCCCACCCACGCTGTTGAGGGCATCCCCGTGACAAACCATGTGCCACCCCCACTGGAGGGGCGGGGGGCCAGTGGGCCCTGAAGAGATTCAGAGAGGTTCCCCAGGAGCCTCTCAAATGTGCTCCTGTCCCTCACCAGTGTCCCTTGCAATAGCAAGAAGCCTATCCAGGTGCCCAGCCGCCGCCATAGCAGATGCTGCCAGCTCCTCCATGCATTGTGGCCACTCCCAAAGGCTACAAGCCACTCATGATGGCACTCCACTTGCTCTCGCTCCACTGCCACCCACAAGTAGGAAAGGGTGGGAAGAATGGGCTGCACCTGACGCGAGCCCCATGCCCAGGGACCTGGATCCCCTCCTTCCTCTGGGCAACTAGCAGCGGTGACACTTGGGCCAGGGGCACCTGTCCCACCCCTTCCCCTCCCCTCCATCTGCCAGGTCAGTGTTGCTGGCATCTGAAGACATCAAGTCCACCCTCAGGACCCCGAAATGCCAAGCATCCGCAGGACCATGGGAGCTGCTGTTGCTGTGCGTCTCCTTGGGGTCAGGGAGGGTAGTCTGTCCATGACATCAACAGCAAACATCAGGGAATAGCCACCTGGGCACAGGAGGGAACACATCAGTCACTCAACGGGAGCTCTCAGGCAGATGTGGAATCCTTGCATATACCCCATCTGGAGCTGCCTCACCTCCCTTGGCTCTTGCCCCAGGAGCCTGAACGCCTTGATCCTCCTTCCCATCACTCAGCTCCATCTCCTCCTTGCGAGACACGTAGGGACAGAGTCCTTCCCAAGAGGTCACAGGGGTGTCATAGGAGCACCTTGGCTGTGGAGATGGGGTTATGACTATGGTGGAGTTGCCCTCCCCGTGGGGGCAGGGGCCGTTACCTGGCTGCTCTGCCTGTTATTGTATCCTGGGCCCTCCTTGCTGCCCTTGGAAGATGGGCCCATGGCAGGATCCCCACCATGTGAATCATCTGTGGAGGGAGATTGGTCAGTACAATGTGGGCTGGTGGGAGTCAGTGGGAGTCAGGACTTGGCCCCCACAGCTGGGGGCAGGCGTTAGCTCACCACACAGAACCTCAATGCCACAGCCACTCATCACCATGGGGGGTATCACCGCCCGCATGATGGCCTCTGCTCCCAGCAGACCCTCCTCCACCGCCTGCTGGTAAAGTACACCTTGGGCCATGAGGGCTTAGACACACTTCCAGGAGGGTTTCATAGCTGACATCTCTGTCCAGATGGCAAGTCCCAGGGCTGACACCCGTTCCATGGCCATGCACCAGAAGGCATGGTGGCAAGAGGTGAAGATGCTCCTGGCAGTGTTAAGGGCAGCACTTGCAAGCTCCACCACCAACCTGTACAGCAGTGCCTTCTTGGCCTCGATCCAGTTTGGCTGGCAATGGATGTCCCTGCCACCAGATGTTCCAGCGGCCATGCCACCCACACAGCAAAATTTGGAGGCAGGCTGTCCCACTGTCGGAAGATGCCAATTCCCCTGCCCTGGCACGATGTTCTTGCCATGGCCATCACCTGCCAGGAGGTGGCTGTGGCCGGGGAGAGGCCAACGAGGCACTCCCAGAGAGGGGAGGTAGCATCCAGGGGGGAAAGGGCAGAGTGGCCACATAGATGAGTGTGGCTCCTGCCACCTTTGTTATTGCTTTTCCCTTTTTTTCGCAGGGCCAGGCCGGGCCTGATTGGGATTGTACCCCCTCCTGCCCTTACCTCCCATAGTCAGAGTGAGGCACATTCACTTGCTACCTGCGCTCTACATCTGGGTGGCTCAGCAACGGCGGAGAAAGCACAGTGCCCACCAATACTGGGACCATCAGTATCCTCTGTCCTTCAAACAGCCCCTGCCTCCATTGGTTTTGCCTAGACAGAACTGCGATCCAGGCCCTGCATGAGGAGCTCAGGCCAGCCCTACAGGGCCAAGTTCCTTGTGCCATTCTCATCTTGCAGAAAATCATGCTCTCCATGAAGTTCCTGCCACCAGATCTTTCCAGGGGGTCGTTGCAGAGGAACTCAAGGTGTCACAGTCCTCTGTTAGCCAATGCCTACATGACTTTCTGGATGCCCTGCTGGTGCGCCTCCAGGAGCATGTGCACTTCCCCATGAGGAGGCTGACTTTGTGCCAGCATAAACATGCTTTACACCTACATATATCCGAGTTACACTGGTGTAGGGGTTAGTCAGCTCCCTATTCTGACCCCCCCCCCCCCGGATTGTTCTGTAAATTTAGTAATGTAATTCTGTTTGTAGGAGCTAAGAGTGGGCATTAAAAGTAGGTAAAAGGTAAAGGTAAAGGTTTCCCTTGCTCGAAAGCCAGTCGAATCCGACTCTAGGGTTGCGGTGCTCATCTCCGTTTCAAAGCCGAAGAGCCAGTGCTGTCCGAAGACGTTTCCGTGGTCATGTGGCCGGCATGACTAAACACCAAGGCGCATAGAACGCTGTTACCTTCCCACTGAAGTGGGACCTATTTATCTACTTGCAATTTCTTGCTTTCGAACTGCTAGGTTGGCAGGAGCTGGAACTAGACGGGAGCTCATTCCGTCATGCGGTACCCGGGTCTCGAACTCCTGAACTACCAACCTTCCACAGCCTGCAGTTCAGCATCTTGTATCATACTGCTTGCATGATGCATAATGTGATTTGGGTAGAGGGGATATGCATGCATATGCCTGCTGCCCTACTGCATATAGAGCACTCCTAGTTAGTAAGAATTTGAACCAGTCCTAAATCTGTCCCAAGTCCTATATAATATAATCCTAATGC
>NW_015163107.1:906357-906543 GCF_001447785.1 Gekko japonicus | reverse complement strand
CGTGATGACCTGGCCACTGTGATCCACGTGACGGTCACCTCGAGGCTTGACTACTGTAACGCTCTCTACTTAGGGCTGCCTCTGTCACAAATCCAGAAGCTGCAGCTAGTGCAGAATGCTGCAGCCCGGTTGTTGTTGGGTCTCTCTAGGCGAGACCATATTCGGCCTGGACTGCAAACGCTGTAC
>NW_015163107.1:893440-906006 GCF_001447785.1 Gekko japonicus | reverse complement strand
CCACCGAGGTAGTATGCCATCGACTGCCCTATGAAAGGGGGGCAGGTATGCCCTGGCAGAAATTACAGACACCGTAGTGGGAGACCGCGTTACTGGAAAGGCTGCCACCAAATTTGAGTGATTGTCCCCATTTTGGAAGATTAATAATATTATAGATTGCAGCACCGTGTTTTTTGGAGGGTTTTATAGTGGTTTTAAATATTGTATTTTACTATATATGCTGATATTGTATCTGGTTTTATCATATGTGAGCCGCCCTGAGCCTTTGGGAGGGTGGGATAGAAATCAAATAAATAAATAAATACATAGCTGACATCTCTGTCCAGATGGCAAGTCCCAGGGCTGACACCCGTTCCATGGCCATGCACCAGAAGGCATGGTGGCAAGAGGTGAAGATGCTCCTGGCAGTGTTAAGGGCAGCACTTGCAAGCTCCACCGCCAACCTGTACAGCAGTGCCTTCTTGGCCTCGATCCAGTTTGGCTGGCAATGGATGTCCCTGCCACCAGATGTTCCAGCGGCCATGCCACCCACACACAGCAAAATTATTATCCTATGATGGTTTACATGCATTACTTATTATATTGAAGTCTCTTTTCTATTGCTCTTGGGTGGGTTGGTCAGTGCACAGTTGTTATTTATTGGTTTTTCTCGGTCATTGTTTACTGTGGACTGTATTGTTGTTTTTGTTAATTCCCCTGCCCTGGCACTATGTTCTTGCCATGGCCATCACCCGCCAGGAGGTGGCTGTGGCCGGGGAGGGGCCAACGAGGCACTCCCAGAGAGGGGTGGTAGCATCCAGGGGGGAAAGGGCAGAGTGGCCACATAGATGAGTGTGGCTCTGGCTGCCTGCCACCTTTGTGATTGCTTTTCCCTTTTTTTCGCAGGGCCAGGCCGGGCCTGATTGGGATTGTACCCCCTCCTGCCCTTACCTCCCATAGTCAGAGTGAGGCACATTCACTTGCTACCTGCGCTCTACATCTGGGTGGCTCAGCAACGGCGGAGGAAGCACAGTGCCCACCAATACTGGGACCATCAGTATCCTCTGTCCTTCAAACAGCCCCTGCCTCCATTGGTTTTGCCTAGACAGAACTGCGATCCAGGCCCTGCGTGAGGAGCTCAGGCCAGCCCTACAGGGCCAAGTTCCCTGTGCCATTCTTATCTTGCAGAAAATCATGCTCTCCCTGAAGTTCCTGCCACCAGATCTTTCCAGGGGGTCGTTGCAGAGGAACTCAAGGTGTCACAGTCCTCTGTTAGCCAATGCCTACATGACTTTCTGGATGCCCTGCTGGTGCGCCTCCAGGAGCATGTGCACTTCCCCATGAGGAGGCCGACTTTGTGCCAGCATAAACATGCTTTACACCTACATATATCCGAGTTACACTGGTGTAGGGGTTAGTCAGCTCCCTATTCTGATCCCCCCCCCGGATTGTTCTGTAAATTTAGTAATGTAATTCTGTTTATAGGAGCTAAGAGTAGGACATTAAAAGTAGGACATGAGCATAAATCAGATAAGTGCATGTATCATACTGCTTGCATGATGCATAATGTGATTTGGGTAGAGGGGATATGCATGCATATGCCTGCTGCCCTACTGCATATCGAGCACTCCTAGTTAGTAAGAATTTGAACCAGTCCTAAATCTGTCCCAAGTCCTATATAATATAATCCTAATGCTTTGCATACCCATATCTTTTTCCTTGCTGCTGGAAAAAAACCAACAGCTGGAATACGTGGCTTGAGGAAAATTCCCACCCTGCGAGTCTTCATCTTAAAGTCTTTTGATTTAAAACAAACACACACTAGAGGCCACATCATGTGAAGCTGCCTAATTTTGGGTTGGATTATTGGTCTCACTAGCCCAGTACTATCTATTCCAACTAGCAGCATTTCTTCAAGGCCTCAGACATATTTCCCAGCACCTTCCTGGGAAATATATATTTTCTCATAGGAGGTAGGAGGAAATGAACGTGGGACCTTCTACATGTAAAATGTTATTTATTATGTTGCATGTTTTGTTTTCTTTGTATTATCGCATTAAAATTAGCATACATGAGTTTCCAGGAAGTCTTCCACCCAGGGACAGACAACGCAAAGGCCTGCATAGCTTCAGCAAGCTGGCTCTATCATACACCCTCCACTACACCCTGAAAACACGCACTCTATTAAGCTATCACTCTTACTTAGTTTTGTCTATCATGTCTAGATTGGATCTCAGTAGCTCAGAGACAGATATGACATATCTTGCTGAAATTGTTAGTGTGCGTCTGTGGTCAGGCTTGCTAGTTTGTGTCACGAGAGAGCATAGACTGAAGGGTTTGTAAAACTAAACCCAAGTCGAGAAAACTTTTTCTAATTTTGTTTTTACATGCAGCAGTTATGCAGCAAAGATAATAGTAGTATTGTTTACAACTGACTGAAAGCAGTGTTTAAAACGCTGTTCAAACAGACCAAGCCCTCCTCCAGGAAAAACAGTTTGCAATAGAGTTGGAATGACAGAAGCAGAAAGGGTGGAACCGGCGTCTTGGAAAATGTCTTGAATATGGATTCTCCAGCCCTCCCTGACCACATACTTCTCTGTTCACTCTAATTTGTTAATCCCTTGCAGCTTGCTTTGAAACTTACTTGGTCAGTGGGTATGATGTGCTGAAGATTAACTAGAATATGACTTAAGTTTGTCAAACAAGGAGACTTTTCCTCTAATCATCTATTTAGCTCAATAAATTTCCTCAAATTCATACTAATTTCTGTAACATATTTCTCTAATCACAAACGACATTTAAGGCTACGTCACACTTAAGGGTGGGGCTGAGAAAAGTGTTCTGCAGTGTCTGTATGTGCGTCACAGAAAGCAACATGGAGTTTAAATGTAGCTAGCTAGAAAGCTATATCTGAATTTTATAGCTGGCTTGCAAAGGAAGCCATATTATTATTATTATGCTTTTTGCTGTGGGGGAACTGATGCTGCTTTACAAACTAGAGCAGACAGCATAGAGAAGTGGCTCTACGCTGTTCTCCCTCTGATGCTGGAGGACATCCGATTGTGGGTGATTCCCACCCTCTTTCCAGGGAGGCAGGACTTCCAAGAACTTCCTGTTCCTGTGGTGGGAGTCACCCCCATCCTCAGTTCTTTTCCTGCCTCAAGAGGGAGAGCAGCGTTTTTAGGCTTTGCCAAACCTTTGCTTTCATCTTTCCTTTGTCCTCATATTCAGCTGTCTTACTAACCTATGTATCTCACCTATGTATAAAACCTATGTATATATGTACACAACCTATGTATATAATACCTTTATGGAAAGAGAGGAACCAAGAATTTCCTGACTGTGTAGTGATAGTTTATTCCTTACTCTAGGAGCCTAATCATGTTATGAGATTTAATTATGTTTCAAGTGCCACTGCTTTTCGGAGTACCTGAACTGAGGATGGGGGTGACTCCCACCACAGGAACAGGAAGTTCTTGGAAGTCCTGCCTCCCTGGAAAGAGGGTGGGAATCACCCACAATCGGATGTCCTCCAGTCCTCAGAGGAGAAGGACCTCTCACGGTAAGTACCAACGGTCGTTCTCCTGTTAGGACATTGTCACCTGCACATTAGTAAACAATGTCCCTAAAGTGCAGATATTTTCCACTTACAGTTTTACTTCTGTAAACAGAAGAAAACCTGGGGCAGATGAGAACCTTGTAACATCAATTTAACATTTCCCCCTGAGTTTCCAAAGGGTTCCTCCTTGCTGAATGTGTTCATAAGTAAATGTTACAAAAAGCATTAGAAATCTCCATCGATCATTCAAAAGTAATATGTAGCAGTGCAATCCCAAACTGAACTACACCCTTCTAAACCCATTGATTTCAATTGATTTAGTCAGGTTTAACTTTATTTAAAATTATACTGTAAGCCCAATACCAGTGTCCTTGGGGTTCTTCTCTATTAGGGAAATATGGAGCACATAATAAAATCTATACCTTTAGAAACAGTTTCAGAATTTCTGGGGTATGGCAAAGTGGAAGTGAATTGTATAATTTATACAAGTGCTCCTGAGGGACAGATACACATGTTTTTGTGTGACTCTAAGGGACACATACAGAATAGTGCTTATATGACATCAGTGAAAGAAAATGATGACAACTTTGCTAAATGGGTACCTGTAATCAATTTGGCAAAGATATGAAGGACTGCCATGAGAGGTTTAGTTCTGCTTAGGAATAGGCATTTCAGACAGGGTTGCCAGAAGGCCTGGAAAAAATGTCCTGTCCCTTTAACAGAGGCTTAATGTGTGGAAATGAACAGTTTTAGATTTTCAAAGGATGGAGGTAAATAACACAAGCTGCTAAATAACATCCAATTAGGCCTTTATTTAAGGGAAGAAGAAGAAGAGATTGAATTTATACTCCACCCTTCACTACCTAAAGGAGACCCCTTCCCCTCCCCTCTCCACAACAGACACCCTGTGAGGTAGGTGGGGCTGAGAGAGCTCTCTTGAGAACTGCCCTTGAGAGAACAGCTCTGAGAGAACTTGTGACAGACCCAAGGTCACATCAGCAGCTGCATGTGGAGGAGTGGAGAATCAAACTCGGTTCTCCCAGATAAGAGTCCATGCTCTTAACCACTACACCAAACTAGAACATGGCCTTTTTCTCTCCAGGCAGCTGGCAACCCTAGTTCCAGACTTTACAAGGTTCCTCTTGAGACATGAAAACATGGAAAATCAGTTTACCACTGATGGTCATATAAGCAGAAGAAATAAAGATACGTAGATCTTCCACATTTCTGAAAACCTGCTGTGTGTACTAGCATGCAGAATGTATTGGGTAGGTGCACGTCAGGATTGCAGAATTGCTTCTCTATGGATATACCCCACTACATAATAAAGCACTACAGGTTTAAATGCTTTAATTACCCTGTGTAATGATATGTTAACCCCAGAATAATGGCATCATAGCAGAATGATCATGGAAACAGTGATGTTTTCCAGCTTCTCTTACATTCCTTAAGAAATCTGCTAGGTGAAAATTGCTTTTCCATACATATAGAATGGAAATATAATTTCATGTTAATGTTAAATCCACAGTAGATACATTTCTGAGTGGTGTTCTTGCTTTTATTTTGGTTACTGGCCATTTTCAGATTTAAAATTGGGCTGGAGCGGAGGAATGTGATTTTCTTACTTTTGGAATCATCTATCTACACTACATATACAAGGGACTTTAACACAGAAGAACTTCCTAGTCTAACTTTGCAATTCACTGCTTATTATTAGACAATCTATTGCTTTATATACAAACTAAAAGTTTTCATTCCATTTTATTTAAAAACAATTATTTTTACATTTCTAACTTACAAATTACATAAAGAGAAAAAACTATTTGCATTTTAGTTTACATATAAATTCAGACACAATGCATAGATTCGTTCGTTTACAGTAATTTTAGACAGAAGCTTTGATCAGCACTTGTAAGTAACACTATAATACAAAGCTATAATTTTCTGTACTTTGTGTTCACTTATCTAAACAATTTTCCCTTTACCGTAGGGAACTGGCTTCTTAAAAGCACTTATGAAAGCTCCCATGTCCTTGACATAGTGGAATTACTGTAATAGATGGTTTTAAATGAACTGCTTTGTTTTTTTTACATTGACTGTATAGACATCCATATCTTTTGCAACCCTGCCCAAATACTGAGTTCTTATTAAAATATTATGAAAATGTTCTCATAAATTCTTTTTAAAACATGAACCCTACAAACCACAATTACATTCATTAGTTGTGGAAGCATCCTTTTAAAAAAATCAGTTTTAGAACTCATTAAATACAGGTTGCCTGAGGCAATTAACACACTAAATGAAAATACTAAGGTTTAAACCAGTAATTAGTAATCAGACTGGTTGATGTTGATGGGTTGATCCAGGGCAATGAACCAGAGCATGATGCCATGGTTTTGGAGCAGCAATACCAGCTACCATATTTCATCTTGTTCTTCTTTCAGCATGCTTCCACAGAATTACCTCACTCACTCATCCTGTCTCTGCTGCAAATAGCAGAAACTGACAGATTCTGGGTTTGGCAACATTTCATTATATTAAGTTCATATAAACGAAGCAAATAAAAAAGAAAAGAAAACACGAATTTTTAAAAGGTACACCTAAAAATGTGAAGTGTGAATGTGAGGAATCCATGCTTGAAAAGATGCATAACATACGGTACAGATGCACATATTAGGGAGCTATGACTGGCTATGAAATTAGACACGTTGTGACTTTTTTTTGTGACATGTTTGGGTTGGGTCTATCTGGTGTGAGGAGGGACCCAAAGAAATCTTTGTCTGCAACTTCTGGCAGCTCCTGACAGTCTTAAGAGCAATTGAAACTGCAGCGCTTGACACTAAACCGAAGAACGCAACCAAACTGTTAATTTAGAAATCATGTTATTGCATTCAACAAGTACAATCACAGCAGTGGTGGTGGTGCAGGAGCAACTTACTGCTGTTTCTTGTGTCAGCGCAACGGTAAACATTTCTGCATTTTCAGAAATATCAATGTTTGAAATTGGGGACATGTCACACAATTTACATGAAACGCTGGGGTTTTGTCTGGCCCTTTCAGTCCAAAATCACATACCTAAGTCCTTCTAGAGTCTTCTGAGCACATATGAAGCTATTGCATCTGGCACTGTATACACGCAGAACAGCCATATCCATCACAAAAATTCAACACTGGATTAAAAAAGAAAACCAGCTGGTTAGACAAGCTAAAATATCTAACTGAGACAGGAAGTGAGAAGGAATGCGCGGGGGGGGGGGGGATGTGGCCATTCTGGCTGATAGCCCGTCCAGCTGCCCTCTTTCCCCTCAGCCTGCGTCTTCCACTCCTCCCTGCCGTGAACCTCACGGTTTAGGCGCTCTCTGGCCCCACGCCCCATCCCGCGCCTGGCTGCCTGGAGAGAAACGAGCGCAGCAGATACCTCCTCTGGGGGGAGTCCGCGCGACAGTCTTGCAGCTCCTTGAGGGAGGGAAGCGGGGTGGGGAGTCCAATCCTTCTCACCTGTCCCTCGCCCTGGAGGTGGAGACTGGAGCAACTTGAACCCGTCCTTTTACGGGGGGGGGGGGGAGGGGAGAGTGGCAAGGAAGAAAGGGGAGGCGAAGGTGGCCGTAGCCGTCTGCTGCAGACGGGGAGGGATTTTCCAACAAGGAAACAGAAAGTCCGGAAATCGAGAAAGAAGTTGCACCGAGGGGGACATTTCCAAAGACTTTCTCCCTCGGGACATACATTATTTCCCGTTCTGCTTACTCCCCACTGAATTGTGGGAGTAGGATTCGGCTTCATTTATACAGAAGGAAGAATCAGCAGCGGTTCGACTTCATAAAATGCCAAGGACGGGCTAAGGAGCCGGCTGAGTACCGTCCTCTTTTTCCTTTCCACAAAGGGGACAAAAATCCAGGGGGGGGGGGGGGGGATTACTTCAGACGTGGTTTTGCTTTTGAGGGCTGTATCCCGTCCGTTCCCCAACTTTTTTTTCTTTTTCTTGGCGGGGGGAGACTTGTCGCCCCGTTCTTCCTTTGAAACCAACTTCTGGCAGCTGAGGCGGAGCGAGTCTCTCCCCCCCCCTCTTTCTGAGTTTCTCAGAGCTCGGAGGACGCGGGGCGCTACCGAAAGGCTTCTTTTCCTCATGGAAAGCAGCCTCCATGGCTCTGAGCAAAGGGCTGAGGCTGCTGTGGAAGCAGGAGCCCACGCCAAGCGCCCTGCTGGAAGCACGCGGCCGCCAAGACTGCCTACTGTTGGAAGCCGGCACCGTGGCCACCCTCAGTAAGTGCCTCTTCTTAAGGGGCGAGAGGGAGGGAAGGGGAGGGAGCGAGATTTAGCACGCACTCCTGCTGTGTCTACCCGTGGGCAAGGATGCCTTGGAGGCAATTTCTACTTTTAATAGGTGCGGCGTACTGGTCACTTGGTTCCACGGGAGTCAAAAGAAAAGTGGCGGGAACGGAGCTTTCGCTTTAAATTACACCACGTGGCGCCAGCTTTTTTAAAATCAAGAGATTTTTGCTCCTTCCTCTGTGACCTCAGGCCCCACCTCCTATCATCACTTCCTGTGAAGTCCTCCACTATAGTAAAAGTAACTTGGCGTGGTAAATCACTTGCTGTCAGCTGCTTAGCAGTTCCACCCCCTTTTCCCCTCTAGCTTTTGCAGACTTGAGTACAAAGCACAAACAGGAGACCGTTGTTGATAGTAAGTGATGCTATGTGGCTGGTGGGCTACATTCAGCTTTGCAGATCAGAAGTTGTGCAGGTCTATCCTGAAGAAAACCAGGCTAAACAGTTTGATATTTGTATGGCTTTTGTTTGGACAGTGTTACTGAGATGCAAGGAAAATAAAAACAGGAACATGTTGCAGAAATTCAAAATTCCACGTGAAGGTCATGTAACTTCTATTCTGATGTGCATTATCACGCAGTCTGCTTTTAATTACATTGAAAATTCACACACATATACTTTCTAAAAGTCTAAAATCAGGATTATCACATGCTAAAAAAGTGGGCCCAGCTTTGTGTTAGCATGCTCAGTGATTTCAGTGGTTCTTGCTTCCCAGTACTGTGGAAGAACTGTAGCACCCATTCTGGCTGCTATGGGGTGAGAGAGAGGGGGGAAGGCTCTGAGGCAAGGGTGTCAAACATACGGCCCATGGGCTGGAACAGGCTGATCCAGGGGTCTTATCCAGCCGCAAGCAACTGATTACCTTTATTGCCAGTTGACAGAGACTACATTATGTCGCTGTATACTGTCCCAGTGTTAGGCTGCGATCATATGCACAATTAGACCCGAAATAGGTGCAAATGCTGGGCGGATTTAAAGGGTGCGATCAGACAACAATAATCTGGGAAGCACCCCACAGCCATCGGCAACCTGTTCTGCTCCACCGCAGAAGTGGAGTTAAAAGACACCGGGGAAAACCTGGTAGTAAATGGGTTGCGACTGGCCATGGACAGACTTTCCCGTGTCTGATCACTCCAACTGCTCTCATGGTGTTGGGATGGTCTGATCAGGCCATCCTGACTCCATGCTGTTGTCCCCCCCCCCTTTGGCTGTATGCGCATCATCGCAAACTCCATAGGGAGCCCTCAGTGCGGAGGTGCAATTCATCGGTCCCTCATTTAAGCGCATGGGGAAAAAACGGCACACAAAAACACCAACTCACCGACAGTTGCGTCTGATCACTTGGACTGCGCCCACAGCTTGAAAGGGAGGTGTGATCGTGCAACTGCAGGTCAAATTCCTCCAGAAGAAATAGCCTCGCTTCCCCCCACCCCCCGTTTGTTCTGGTGTGTATGACTGCAACCCTAGTGTGTGACAGGCAGTGGAAGTGGGAGGATTAACATCAGGGAGATATTGTAAAGAAATCTTGTAAACGTGTTAATGTTTTTGTTGTGTCTTCACTCTATCAAATCCCATGTTAAGTTTGAGACCACTCCAGTGCGCTCTGGCAGGAAATGACCCGATTGTGGGTGGCTGGGGTATAAAAAAACAACGGGAGAGGCCTGAATAAGGGGGACTGGATATTCTTCAGTCCAGAAGGAAGTTGCCTCAGAGTAAAGGTGTCAAACTCATTTGTTACAATGTCACTTTGTTGGGCTGGGCCAAGTGTGCCATAAAATGTCATACCAGGTACCAGAGATACAAACTTTATAAGGACTCAGGCAAATCCAATTAACGATATTACTTTTTTACTCAAAATACAAACATGCTTAAAACTGTTAAGTATGCAACTCAACAACGAAGTAAGTACAAAGTGAATCAGCTTTATTTGAGAACGAGAACTTCCAAAGATCACACAGCATCAGACGACACGACAACAACAACAGTGGAGCATAGCTCCTTTTAAACTCTCCCAAGCTGGTGTAGCCATGCCCTTACAAAGTTAACATCCAATCATTGTTAAGATAACATCCAATCATTGGTCTTTTCTCCGGCACAGACTCTCACATTTCATTGGTTACATACATTGCTTCAGCCAATGGTATTGTTTCAGATTAGAATCTGGCTGAGGTCTTAAGCTTAACATAGGTTTAGATGGAGTGAATACACAACAATTCCTCCCCCCTAAGATGGAACAATACCCTGGCAAATGTAGTCCTTTAGATAGGGGGGGGGCATGCTGCGTTCGGCTTGAACTTTGCATAGGTTCTGGCGGTGTAACAACTTCAGGGGCCCTGGGTGGCTCACTGTCTAGTGAGTCTGGCTGGCTGGTTACCGAGGGGTCACTGTCCAGAGTAGGACTAAGTCTGCACTCTATTTCTAAGGGGGGCTCCGCAACACTCACCTCTGTGTCTGGAGACCCTCGCTGCTCGCCTTCTGGGTGAGGGATTGAGTCAGGCTCGGTGCTGGACTTGAGACTGGAGTCAGCCCACCTCTGCCTGAGCTGATCTATGTGGCGCCGCAATTCCCTGCCGTTTGCTAGCTGTGCCACATACATACGGGAATCCAGAACGTCGCTGATTATGGCGGGAAGCCATAAATGATCCTCAGCATAATTGCGCGCGCACACTTTGTCTCCCTGTTTGAAAGTGCGCGGCAATTCTTGGACCTCTGATCTGGGGGGGTCTACTCTCTGTTAGGTCTGGATGTAACCTGTCTAACAGAGTTGTTAGTCTGCGGCCCATTAGAAGCTCAACCGGGCTCCTTCCAGTTGCGGTGCAGGGTGTTATATGCTGCTGCAAAAGGAAAGAGGCTAGCTTCTGCCCCCAGTCCCTGGGACCCATCTTCTTTAGAGCCTCTTTCGTCGTCCGAACCATCTGTTCGGCCTGCCCATTTGTGGCTGGATGGAACGGAGCAGACGTTACATGTTTGATAACATTATCAGACAAGAATTTTTCAAATCCAACAGACATGAATTGAGGCCTGTTGTCTGATACCAGGACGTCGGGCAAACCATGGATTGCAAAGACCCGGCACAAAACATTTATCACAGCCATAGATGTAGTCGTTCACATATTAATTACTTCGAGCCATTTCGAGAATGCATCAACAATTATAAAAAACATTTGCCCTTGAAACGGGCCGGCAAACTCTACATGCAGCCTGGCCCAAGACTTGCTTGTAGTTTCCCAATGCTGAACCGGGGCTTGAGATGGGTCAGGTCTGGATTGCTGACAGACCATACAGTGCTGGACCCAGTCCTCGATGTCAGAGTCTATCTTTGGCCACCAGAGATAGCTCCTAGCCAGAGCTTTCATGTGGACTATGCCTGGATGGCCATCGTGGAGAGCCTCGTGGACATGCTCTCGCAGCTTGGGAGGCACCACCACTGGTTCCCCCATAACAAGCAACCCTTGGCGACCGACAGTTCGGTTTGCCTCGTGTGGTACGGTTTGAACTCCTGGTCCACTCTGCCTGCCGGCCACCCCCTCCAAACCCAGTTAAGGACACGGGAGAGGGTAGAGTCCTTAGCTGACACAGCAGCAATGTCCGAAGAGTGGACTGGAGGCTGAGGCAGTTCATCAATTGCCAGTATGTCAAAAGCTGGTGCCGGATCGGTGACCATTTGTGGCAGAGGGCAGCGACTAAGAGAGTCCGCATGTCCAATTGCCTTGCCAGGACGGTGCTCGAGGTCAAAGTCATAGGCTGCCAAAAACACAGGCCAACGCAACATGTGGGCCAAAATCATGTTTGGAGTCCCAGCGGCGGCTTGTGGTCCGTGACAAGGAGGAACCGGTGGCCATAAACAGTCATGGAATTTCTTTATTCCCGCCACCAAAGCCAGGCCCTCTTTGTCGATCTGGGCCTAGTGTTTTTCTGCGGCCGTTAGAGACCGCAAGTAGTAGGCGATTGGAGCCTCTTGCCCATCTGCCTTGACGTGGCTCAAAACCGCGCCAACCCCGTACAGGGAAGCATTGGCCGCCAAAACCAACATTTTATTTTTTAAAAAAATCATTGATTTTTATCCAACCTGGGAACAGCCAACCTCGGGGCTGGCAATGCCCCCAGGAAGATGATGATGGCTAGGAATAGTGGTTTCTGCCACTTCCAGCCCTAACATCAGCCCTTTGCCCTTAGTTACCCCAATAGGCGGGTTGGGGAAGTGCTGCACCAAGACCTGAAGAACCTGTAACCGATAAAGCTGTGGCCTGATTCTTCCCAGCACAGTATGTCTGTGTCGTCCTTCTCCCCCACCATGGGCCGGTCCCCACTCCAGGCACAAAGGGCTGTGCCATTAGATCGCAATTGTGACAGTCTATGCAGCCACCAGTGGAAGAGAATATGACTCAATGAACTTTAATCTCCTGACCCAGTAAAAAGGCACATATGCACAGGGTGGAGAGAGGCAGGGATTTAGGAAGGACCCTGGCAACAAGTTGTTCCTCCTTAGGGAAGTGAGTCTCCTATTCAGAAATCTATAGTTCTGAGCAGGGGTCGTTTCGTAGAAAAAGAGCTAGGGGAACTCATTAGCATACCTCATTAGCATATGCCACACCCCCTGACATCACCGGAAGTGTGTCATAAGGCCACACCCCCCGCCCCCAACGGTCCCAGCCGCCGGCGCCGGCCTTGCAGCTCCACTGCCGAGCCCCATGAGGGGCCC
>NW_015163107.1:891746-893289 GCF_001447785.1 Gekko japonicus | reverse complement strand
CCCCCCGTACCTCACCCGGGGGAACTGTGATCCCCCGCGATCCCCCCCAAAATGACCTCTGGTTCTGAGCAGCATCATGCATTATATTCAGTGTAACTATGCACATCAGCATTCTCAGCATTAACTGTAATTACATACAGTAGCTACAGTTTTTTTAAAAAAAAATGTGTTATTTTTCATTTCCATATGATCTTTCAACGATTCATTGAGCTCTCTTGTTGCTCTTCCCCAAGGCCTTAAGTAAGTATATTGCAGCTTTGGCATAACAGATATGACACAAAGTTGTTCAGGGTGGTGAGAACCAGGGAGGATTGTGAGGCACTCCAAAGGGATCTGTCGAGGATGGGCGAGTGGGCGTCAACGTGGCAAATGGGGTTCAATGTGGCCAAGTGCAAAGTGATGCACATTGGAGCCAAAAATCCTAAATATAAATACACATTGATGGGGTCCGAACTGGCAGGGACTGACCAAGAGAGAGATCTTGGAGGCATAGTAGATAACTCCCTGAAAATGTCGAGACAGTGTGCGACTGCATTAAAAGAGGCCAACACTATGCTGGGGATTATTAGGAAGGGAATTGAAAACAAATCAACCAGTATCATAATGTCCCTGTATAAATCGATGGTGTGACTTCATTTGGAGTACTGTATACAGTTCTGGTCACCACACCTCAAAAAGGATAGCATTGGGAAAAGTGCAGAACAGAAAAGGGCAACTGATCAAAGGGTTGGAACACTTTCCCTATGAAGAAAGATTAAAGTGCTTGGGGCTCTTTAGCTTGGAGAAACAACGACTGAGGGGTAACATGATCAAGGTTTACAAGATTATGCATGAGATAGAGCAGGTCAAGAAAGAAGTACTTTTCTCTCTTACAATACAAGAACTTGTGGGCACTCAATGAAATTGCTGAGCGGTCGGGTTAGAACGGATAAAAGAAAGTACTTATTCACCCAAAGAGTGATTAACACATGGAATTCACTGCCACAGGAGGTGGCAGTGGCTGCAAGCATGGACAGCTTCAAGAGGGAATTGGATAAACATATGGAGCAGAGGTCCACCAGTGGCTATTAGACACAAGGTATAGACAGAGGTCATTTCGGGGGGGAATCGCGGGGGATCGTAGTTCCCACGGGTGAGGTACGGGGGGGCGGGGCACATGACGAAGCCCCGCCCCCTGCTTCCGGCTGCCCCCCTTCCGGCCCTCATTCAGCCAGGAGGAGGCAGGAGAAGAGGGAGGGTAAGTTGCTTCCTCCCTGCCTCTCCCCACCCCTGCCTGCCTGGGGCCAGGGAGGGCCTTCCAGGGCTTCCTTGCACTCCTGCTGGCCTTGCAGGTCCACCGCTGGGCCCCTCATGGGGCTCGGCAGTGGAGCAGCAAGGCTGGCGGTGGCGGCCGGGACCGTTGGGGGCGGGGTGTGTGGCCTTATGACACACTTCCGGTGATGTCAGGGGGTGTGGCCTTATGACACACTTTCGGTGATGTCAGGGGTGTGGCATATGCTAATGAGTTATGCTAATGAGTTCCCCTAGCTCTTTTTCTACGAAA
>NW_015163107.1:865552-891535 GCF_001447785.1 Gekko japonicus | reverse complement strand
CGCAGTTCCCCCGGGTGAGGTACGGGGGCGGGGCACATGACGAAGCCCCGCCCCCTGCTTCCGGCCGCCCCGCTTCCGGCCCTCATTCAGCCAGGAGGAGGCAGGAGAAGAGGGAGGGTAAGTTGCTTCCTCCCTGCCTCTCCCCACCCCTGCCTGCCTGGGGCCAGGGAGGGCCTTCACGGGGCTTCCTTGCACTCCCGCCGGCCTTGCAGGTCAGTGGAGCTGCAAGGGTGGCGCCCGGGACCGTTGGGGGCGGGGTGTGTGGCCTTATGACACACTTCCGGTGATGTCAGGGGGTGTGGCCTTATGACACACTTTCGGTGATGTCAGGGGTGTGGCATATGCTAATGAGTTATGCTAATGAGTTCCCCTAGCTCTTTTTCTACGAAACGACCCCTGGGTATAGCCTGGGGCAAATGTGTGAGTGGGTATTGGACTGGATGGGCCATTGGCTTCTCTTATGTTCTTATGTCTGCTATAGAAACTGACATGCTGTTTTATACACTTTTATGTACAGTGGTTCAAGCAAAGGAATGTGTGATTCCATTTTCTTTTCTCCTACAAGGCATGATTTCCATAGCAAAGTTCAAAAATAGCTTGCATTCCTTAGACACTGACAGTTTAAATGTCAAGTCATTTGTTTTACTGTTTACATGTTTTTACTGGGATATATCGCCATAATTATTCTTTTTCCCTAATGAAATTGTAAAAGCCCCAATCCAGCAGTTTCAGTGTGTGTACATCATAGACACCAGTGCAGATATGATGTTCTAAATGGGGAGTGGCCTTATTCTCAGAATTCTATGAGTCAGAGAGCTCTGTTGTCACAATGGCAATTCTCAGTTGTAAACTTCCTGCCATTAGTTCTGTCTTGCAGCATTTTGGATAATGCCTGTTAGCACTAATGTATGTAAGTTTATAGCTATGATGCTCAGTGTGAGCTTTCCAAGGGCACCATTATTCCTTTGGTCTGCCCTATATGCATTTTGATTTGACCAGAAGACTTAAGCAATTCACACACACTCATACCCCTTCTGCTAGAGTAGTGCAATAGAACAAACTGTAAGCCCTGTTTCTTAAAGATTAATAGTCCACTCCTATGCATACTTACTCAGAATTAAGTTTCACTAATGTTGTGACTTTCTGTGGGACTTTCTTCTGATCACGGGGTGTGTGTGTGTGTGCTGCCCTGCTGCTTTTGGTCTGCCCTTCCACATGCCTCCCCCAGATTTTCTAGCTACGGGGCAGCTTAGGCTATAAAAGTAGCGTCATCTGGGGGCTAATTTTATAGTGCCATAAAGTACAGTCCTCCAACATATTTGCAGAATGGACTGAGGTGATTACTTACTGTTCATCTCCCTCATCTCTCTTAAAAACCAGTAACTCTAAGGCTAGAATCGAGACCAAGAGAGCCCTGTATGAAGGCTTCATAGCACTATGCTTTCTAGCATAGAGTGTACTTTCTTCTAGAGTGTACATAGAAACGGGCATAAGGTGGTATCCAGGGGTCATTTCGTAGAAAAAGAGGTGCAGGAGCTCATTAGCATAACTTTTTTACATATGCCACACACCCCGACATCACCGGAAGTGTGTCAGAAAGCAAAACCCACCGCTCAGGCTCCACTGGACTGTTTTGGATTGCTAGCTATTGGGGGGGGGGATGTGCAGATCTGTCCTTGCAGAGGAGGGAGAGCTTGTACCTGAGTAAAACTTGGTCTTAAAGGTGCCACTGGACTGTTTTGGACCGGGGGGCCGGGGGGAGCTCTGCAACTTACCTGGCTGCTTCTTGCTCTGACTGAGGGCTGCTGAGAGCAGGGGGTGGGGCTTGTTGCATGTGCCCGCCCCCTGGGCTCTTTACTGCCGGAGCTCCGCTCCTGTGCGCTCCTGCAGGAAATGACCCCTGGTGGTATCACATTCTAGAGTTAGATCATGGAATTAAGTGAAATGGTAGTTCTGATTCATATAGTTTTATGTTACAGATGCTTTGGTTGGTGTTGCTAGGTTGCCATCACAGATGTGAAAGAGAATGTAGACAGCTTCTCACACCCACTCCTTCCCTAGCCCCATCAACCAACCCCTGCCCTCCTAACGTGCTAAAACAAATAGAAAGATTTTATTGCTCCACACAGAACGGATGGAGGTGGACAGTCAGTGGGAGTGGTGGAACAGAACTGGAGATGCTGCACCTGCATCCTTTTTCACATCTGTATGTCTGTAAAAGAAATTGATGTTAATAGAATGTTAATCTAGGTACAGCACTGGCATCCCCTTTGCCTTTTAATAGCTTGTTAAGCATGCTAAGGTGAGCGAATCTTATCTTCACAGTGTGTATTACTTCAGAAACTAGTGACACAGCAAAAATATATATTTTTATTTCCCTTATTCAATAAAATAGAAGAACTAGCTTTGATGGGTCTACAGGGTCAGAAGAATATTTGCTCCAGGCACTTCACTTCTCTAGGTATATCATGAATGTTCTGCTTTGTAAGTGCTAAGTATTTATAGTAAATACATTAGCAGTAGCAAACATCACCAAGGTTTAGGTTGTATTATCCTTTAATGTTTTTCATCTCTGTGGCTGGAGGTTTAAATCTCATACCATGATTATTGGGCAAGGGAGGGGGTGGAGCACCTTCCCATGAGGAAAGGCTGAAGAGTCTGGAAGTTTTCAGTTTCGAAAAGAGATGACTAAGGGGGAAATTATAGAGGTTTACACAATTATTCATGGAATGGAGACAGTTGGCAAAGAGAATTTTTTCTCCCTCTCAAAATACTAGAACTTGAGGGAATCCAATGAAGCTGATGGGCAGTAGATTCTGGTCAGAAAAAAGTTAATACTACTTTACACAGCGAGTGATTAAAATGTGGAATTCGCTGCCAGAGGATATCATTGTTGTTGTTTTTAAAATTTGTTCACCAATTATAAAAGACATTTAGGGAGGGGAGGAAATGGGGGAAGGGATAAGACATCAAGCTGTTATAATACAATGTCCATCTTAAACCTTTGTTTCCATACTTCTTTTCATTTATATACTTTCTAAATCTGTAAGCGCTTAAACCAGACTCTAAGTCTTCTCCAGCACCATAGTTCAAAAGAATCTATTCTTCGGTGCTCGGCCTTCCTCATAGTCCAACTCTCGCAGCCATACATGACTACTGGGAATACCATTGCTTTGACCATGCGGACTTTTGTTGGCAGGGTGATGTCTTTACTTTTTATTAGGCTGTTTAGGTTCGCCATCGCTTTCCTCCCAAGGAGCAGACTTCTTTTAATTTCATGGCTGCAGTCACCGTCTGCAGTGATCTTGGATCCTAGAAACGTGAAGTCTGTTACTGCTTCCACGACTTCCCCTTCTATTTGCCAAGGAGTGATGGGGCCGGATGCCATGATCTTAGCTTACCTGCTGCTGTTTCCTCCTCCTCCTGCTCTGTGTGGAGCTCTTCTCCCCCCCCGCGAGTATCGCGGGTTCCCTTTCGTGTCCTTATCTTCTTCTTCTGCGTCTTTATTCTCCTCCACTTTCTCAGGTCCCTCTTCCGCTTTCTGTTGTTGCTTCAGGAACATCCACTTTATTTCTTTCTTGCTGAAATTTTAAGTTCCTTTTGCAATGTTTACAGCTTGTCGCTAAGATGGTCATTTGGTCCAGTAGAGGGCGTAAAGCTGCAGCAATCGGTTTGGGAAAGTCTATGATTGCTTCCGGTCTGGTAGCCAGGGATGATGTGCTGGCCGTTCCGGTTATAAGTTTAGTTTTCGATGCCATTTATTCTGCTCGCTGAGTCATTGTTTACAAAAGAGGAAAGTTTAAAAATTCTCCGTAAGTCTGGTGATTTATGGCTTTCTTACTGGCCCGCCACACACTCCGTTGTAATCCACTTCCTTCAAGCTGCCCTTTCTGCCTCCCGCTTTAAATTCAGTCTTTTCGGGATTGGGCATTTCCTCCCCCTTCCACTTGTTTGGGGCTTTGGGATGGCTTTGCTGCTAGCATTTTATCGATTGTTTGCTGGGTCATATCTTCACTCATGTTTGTACTTGCGTTCGTTGCATATGTAGAGAGGATTGTTCCTTGGAATCCTTGTGCGCTCTGTCTGGTGTGCGCCTCTTGGTGCTATGCTGGCTCCATGCTGCAGGGGCCTTTAGGGGCAAAAAGGTGCCTCAATCCTTTGGCTTCCGCTTTGGGAGAGGCACCTCTCACGCCCCAGGCTGCGGCCCCCCTCCAGGGGGCCTGGGGGTCCAAGATCAACTCGGCACAATTGGCACGTTTGCAGGGTGCTCACATCAGAGCTACGATGGAGCACGCCTGCTTGTGAGTCGCCAAAAACCAGAAGTCCTGATGTTGTGTTTCCAGCCAATTTTTGGGCTCTCCTCTTTCATTCTTAGCAAGAGGCTCTTTAGGTCCTCTTCACTTTCTGCCATTAGAGTGGTATTGTCTGCATATCTGAGGCTGCTGATGTTTTCCCCAGCAATCTTAATTCCAGCTTGTGATTCATCCAGACTGGCATTTCGCATGATGTACTTTGCATATAAATTAAATAAGCAAGGTGACAATATACATCCTTGTCACACTCCTTTTCTTATGCTAAACCAATCAGTCATTCCATGTCTGGTTCTAACTGTCGCTTCTTGACCCTTATACAGGTTTCTCAAGAGACATGTGTGATCCACACAATCAAAGGCTTTAGCGTAGTCAATGAAGCAGATGTTTATCTGGTACTCCCTTGCTTTCTCCATAATCCAGCGAATGTTGGCAATTTGATCTCTAGTTCCTCTATCTCTTCGAAACCCAGCTTGTACTTCTGGTAGTTCTCTATCCACGTACTGCTGAAGCCTAGCTTGTAGGATCTTGAGCATGACCTTGCTAGCGTGTGAAATGAGTGCAATTGTACGATAGTGTGAACATTCCTTGGCATTGCCCTTCTTTGGGATTGGAATGTAAACTAACCTTTTCCAATCCTGTGGCCACTGTTGCGTTTTCCAAATTTGCTGGCATATTGAGTGGGATACCATCACCTCCACTAGCTTTGTTGTTAGTAATGCTTTCTAAGGCCCATTTGACTTTGCACTCCAGGATGTCTGGCTCGAGGTCAGTGATCACACCGTTGTGGTTGTCAAGGACATTGAGGTCCCTCTTGTATAGTTCTTCTGTGTATTATTATCTGCCGTATCCATTTTTAAAAGGGAATCATTGTTTCCTTACATTGTATACAATAATGAAAACGTTGTTCTATCTTCATAAAAAAATCAATAAAAAGGTGTGCAGTGGCTGGCTATGGGGATGGTGGAGTCCAGATAATAATAATTTTTAATGGAAGTCCTGGTTTTACTTTTAAAATGCTAACTTATCAATAAAAAGTAAAGGTAAAGGTTTCCCTTGCTTGAAAGCCACTTGAATCCAGGTCTAGGGTTGCGGTGCTCATCTCCGTTTCCAAGCCGAAGAGCCAGCGTTCTCCGAAGCTGTTTCCGTGGTTATGTGTCCGGCATGACTAAACGCTGAGGCACACGGAATGCTATTATCTTCCCTCTGTAGCGGTACCTATTTATCTACTTGCAATTTCTTGCTTTTGAAGTGCTAGGTTGGCAGGAGCTGGGGCCAGAGACGGGAGCTCACTCCATCACGCGGCACTAGGGTCTCAAACTGCCGAACTACAGACCTTCCGGTCTGCAGCTCAGCGTCTTAACCTCTGAGACACTGCGGCCCCCTAAGTTATCAATAGGCTGACATTAAATTGTTCAGTAATTTGTCAGGTTTTTGTCAGTATTTGGTCAGGTTTTTAAAAATTTTGGTCAGTAAAATCAGTATTTTTGATCCTCTGACTAGTTTCCACCCCTGATCTTGCAGCATATTTAAATTACCACATATTTTGCTGTCAAAATAGTGACATTTTCAGAATTTCAAAAAAATTAAGTTCACACCTGCTTGTTTTATAAACTCCAAACATTTCCTAAACAAGATAGCATTGTATCAGCCACCATAATCTTATAAGCTATTAGTGATATTAGGTACCAATGCAAGACACTCCTGAAATCTATCTACATAATGAGAAAAGAGGTATAGTCAGATATTATGTTATTGCAACAATCCTGTGTAATGACCCTCTCCTTTTCTTCTCTCCAGACTCTGTTGTCTCAGACATAACTAATAATCTTAAAATCCCAGTTTTTTACACTGTGTTAGCCCTAGATTTTACCACCATACCCCAGGACACCAAATGTGATCTTTGGTGCTGAGTATAATGAAAATTGGGAATGCTATAGTTGTTGGTTTTTTAAAGCCCATACTGTATACTTAAAGAAACAGCATTTCCCCCAAGCCTTGTTGTTTATGAATTGCTACAGAATGAAGCTCAAACAAGAATTTATGCCTTTTATTATATGATTTCCTCAGCTCCTGAAGAGAAAGAAGAAATTAAAGGGCAATATGAGAAGCTCATGGACAGTTATGGATGCTTAGGACAGCTTCAGTTAAAATCTGGTAAGTATCTGGTTGAAATAATCGTAGGATAATCAGATAAATAATCTGTGCATTAATCTTGTGTAACTGAGAATATTTTCTGATTGACCTTCGTAGAACATTAGTATATTGATTGTAGACATTGGAGAGTTTGATGTTTCATTGTACTGCAGGAAATTGTTAAGCAATAGAAGTTATTAGGTTTTCTTTATTGAACTTTCCATTGTTTATTAGTGTCTCCTGAACTTGAAAACAAATGCTGTTTCTTTTAGAAAACTAGTTTTAATTGTTATGAGCTGTAGTCCCAAGCACAAATATCATTCAGTGGTACTTGCTTCTCAGTAAATGTGCTAAGAGATGTCACTGTTGGTCTCGTTGCCAACTCCTAGCAGTCTACTTCTCTGTTGTTGCTGACTTTTTTGTATCCGTCAGGGAGATGTTTCTAGTCAGGAAACTCTAAAATTGCATCACCAGCACAACAGGAAAAATGATACTCACTGAACTTTGCCCTGACAAGTAGGTATTAAAAAGACAGAGGTAGGGCTGTCACTTTTATATGGATAAAGGCTCTGTACTTTTAACCTTGGGCAAGCCGTAGTTCTGATAAGAGCTGTTCTTGAAAAAAAGAACAGTTTCTGTCAGAACTCTCTCAGCCCCACCTACCTCACAAGGTGTCTGTTGTGGGGAGGGGGAGGGAAAGGAGTTTGTAAGCCGCTCTGAGACTCCCTTGGATAGTGAAGGGCGGGGTATAAATCCAATCTCTTCTTCTTCTTCTTCTTAACAGCTGCATGGCCGATGGAAACACAATGGGTGATGCTTTTTCTGACCTGGAGATGTGGTGGTGGTGGGAGAAGCTGTACCTGTTCTGTTATTGCCTGTCCTACAGCTGTTGAAAGCCTTTAAAAATATGACAGCCCTGGTGAAAGGATCCCTGTTTTCAAATTCAGTCGCTCTAATGAATAGCATTTTTCCCTTGCGAATTCATTTTGAAATCGTTTTTCAACCCAGCAGTTAACAGTGTTCTCCAATTAGTTTTGGTCACCTTCTTTTTTGAGTTTCCTGAACATAGAATTTCCAGTACAACAAGCACGGCTCCTTCCTTGGATTATATGTTGGAGTGATCTGTATGGACTCAGGTTGCTAAGTCTCTGCTGTGATATAGTATCTTCAGAGTTACTGGAACTGGGTACAGTCGCTGCAGTTTCTTTCCTCTGCTTTAATCCCTTTATCCTCTGCTGCTTAACACAGGCAATAGAGGTAGTCTGGGTGAGGAAGGCAAGTGCACCCAGTGAGGCGAATGGTTCAGTAGCTGCTTTGCCTTTTTGCTCCTTTGGAAACATGAAATGTATGGACATATCTCTGGTTAACGGCTTTGACAACCCTGATTTGGACAGAGTGAAAGCAAAGTATTTAGAGGATTTGGGGTGCATGCAGTGATTGGTGGGCTTTATTATGGGAAGCTGAGCAGAAGATACCATTTCTCATATCCCACAAGGGGAATGTTGGGGTCTCTAGTGGAAAACAAGGAAATATTAGTATTTATTTGTTTATAATCTGCATTTCTCACTGAGACTCGAAACAGATTACTCACAGTGAGTCAATACAATCAATATAATGAGACATCTAATAAGCAATGTACTAGGGTTAGAATTACAGAAATCTGAATAAGGATAGCATATGAGACAAAGTACAGTTACAATGCAGAAAAATGGTATTACAATATGAAACACTGCAGTGACAACAGGCTAATACATACAGCAAGTAGATGATCCATCCTGTCCACAGTCCCTTTTCCCTTAGAAAGCACCTTCTTGATTATAGTTAAGAGTTTTGAGTGTATAAATCAGTTTATGGTGCTATACATCTGAAGCTCAGCTTTGGCTAATGCATAATGTCACGGCTATCTATTGATTTCACAGTGTGCTTTGATTTTCCTTGGTTAGTTTCTTCCTGATTTAAAAGGAGGTTGGCACTTTTTAATTGTATATTTCTTCCAGCACATAACGTCCGGTGTATAGAAGGTGTTGATTCTCTGTACATAACTTTGAGAGGATTTGCCTAACTACTTGCTTCTTGTTGCTACAAACAACATATATTTCACTGATTGAAAAGGAACAATCTTTGAAATAAATAGGCCCTCTGGGAGAACAGAAAGCCATTGAGAGCATGCCAAGATTTTTGTTTTTTTTAACGACTGATGATAAAGAATGATTGTAGGAGTGGCCATAATACTCTAAACCCTCCACTAGGCATGGAACCCTGTGGAATATGTATTAGTCACAGTGTGTAGTCTAGACTAGCTTAAATCCAAATATTTGGCCTAGTTGGCCTATAAAACAGTAAAAAATGGAGCATGATTTAGCCAACAGGGCTAATCAAGTGGGAAGCATTATACAATTCAGAGCTGCAAATCGTTAGTGTCATTTGTTTATCATACTAGCCTCTCAACAGTGGAGACCAGCTGTTGTGGTGGGTGTGTAAGTGGGTGGGTAATTGAACTCTTCATTAAGGGATGAATTGAATCTACAACTTTTAATAGGAATGTTTCCCCTATTAGTGACTGTATTTAAGCTAAACTGGCTTGCAAATGCTTGGTTAATGATTATTTTAATTCTTTTGATGCTGACAGTATTGGAAAAGTAGAAATTACCCCTGTATTAAAAGAACTGTGTCAGCTGCCCTTCTGTTTTTGCACACAATTCAAAGTGCTTTTTCAGCCTTAAAGGCATCTAGCCATAGATATCTCCTGAACCAGTCTGCCAGCCCACTGAAATCTTCTGGAGAGGTTTAGCTTTGTGATGTTTTGATATGTTTGTAAGCCCCTTTGAGCATCAGGAGAAGCAGGATATAAACATTTTAAATAATAAAAATAAATACCTGAAGTAAACCTCCCTAATTTCCATCACAACACAATGATATGAGATTCCTCCGATGCTCTGTGTTGCTCTGTATTTGTGCTAGAAGGTTTTATGAAGCTGATCAACCAGGTTAATGTTCCTCAAAGGTCAAAGCATTCCCTTAGTTTGACAACTCAGGATGACTCATTAGATCACAGTGTTTTCTCCTGTTAGGAGGGGCTGAAGCAGAACTAACAGCAGTGTGTGTTCTTCTGAGCTTTGCCTCCATTAAGCTTTACATTAGTCACTACAGATTTACAAAATGAATTCTAATCTGTATTTATATTGGTGTATAGCACAGAGCATAGCAACCTGAGTGGTAGCCATGTGCATAATGAGTAAGATGCATCTAAATAGCCTGATCAGTATGACTGTATAGAAATTACTCTGAAGGTAAAATGTGAATTGTGTGTTTCTGGTATTTCTTTTAAATTCTCACCGTTTTAGGCCTATCTCTGTAACAGTGTTACAGTATATTCATCCATCCATCCATCCATCCATCCATCCATCCATCCATCCAATTTATAACCAGCCCGCCCTGCCAAGGCAGGCTCAGGGCAACTCACATAAAATATAAAACAGTTAAAACAAAACATATAAAATATAAAGTGTTAGTTTATGTCAGATGGTGGGCTTAGCAACATCTTCAGACAACAGCCAGCCAATAGCATAGTCTGAGTTAACTGGCTATTCACAATGATGTCCGTGTTGGGCCAGAGCTACAGTTTCTTGGGTGCGGCTCCCTAATCGAAGGCCTGGTGGAAGAGCTCTGTCTTGCAGGCTCTGCAGAACTGTAAGACGTCCCGCAGGGCCCTGATGTCCTCCGGGAGCTCATTCCACCAGTGCGGAGCTGCCACTGAGAAAGCCCTGGCCCTTGTCGCAGCCAGCCTGGCTTCTTTATGTCCCTGAGTGTGAGTATTCCTACAATACATGGAAGGTTGATGGGTGTCACTGACCAAAGCCAGAGAAGACTCAGTTCAGGACAAATTATGGCACAATATCTGTGGGTGCCACCTGCTTTTTAAGTAGTCTAGGATTTGGCTACAGAGAGAAGAAGGCATTTGTAACAAGGACACTGAGATCGTGGTCACACGGTCATTTTGATCGGGTTTGACAACTGTTCCCTATCACATTTAAAAGGGTTGATCAGACAGCCAATTCTGTCTCCCGTATCGAAGCTGATTCACCCCTGCAATCCTCCTGGTTTTCTAGCATGTTTTCTGACACTGGGAAAATCAAGTACTTTCATACTACTTGTACTGTGAATCCACAATTTCTCCTATCTGGACAGCCATCTCTCGCTATGAATGCAATTAGGTCCTTCCTTCTTGCGGTAGCCCCCCCCCCGGCTTTCACCGTTGTGCACATGACCAGTCCTGTGCTGAATATATTAAATGCATGAACACTCAAGCGCACATAAAATAGCGCTCGGTTACATGGCGCGGCAGTCTGGACAGTGCCTGGAGCCTCGTCGCGCAATGCAAGTGGTTGGGCAAATCACAGCATTTTCTTGCTTCTTAGCAGCTGTTTGGGAGAGCCCGGATTCTTCAGACCCTGGTCTCTGCCAAGTGTCTCAGTCCACCTTCAAGTATGCAACTTCCAGTTGGAAATTCTTTTTAAAAAGAAAAAAGAAAAAGAAAATCATGCTCCTCTCATGCATTTGTCTTGAGAAGAGGGAAGAGCATGCCAGATCTGATATGCACACAGACTGGCATTTGCCTTCTCTTGTGAAGGTCACAGTGCAACAGCGCAAGTTGGGAAGTGCAAGATGGTTTCTCCAGGGAAATCCTAGGATGATAACCTGTCTTAAAACCCCTCTGGAGTCTTATAGCTCCTGGCTTGCTAACACTAAAAAAAATCACTTGGTTCCTCTGAAAATCACGTTCTCTTCCCATCCCACCCAATGTACGCCTTTTCTCCTCAGGACCGACCCTCTGGCTTTCTTCTCCTCGAGGGGGGCTACCAGCATTAGCCAGGTGCTGCTACTCTCTCAAATAGCCTCCCCTCAGATGCAGAACTCCCCAGATGTCGAGGGACCCGCCTTAACCTGCTTATGAAGCACTTTGTTCTAGGGATGGCACCAATCAGTTACAGCTCCTCTTGCCCACCTGTCTGTCTGTCCACCCTTAATCAAGAGTTCAGTTCTAATAGCAACCTCTGAAGCTGAGAGGAAATCCTGTTAAACATTCTGATGCGGCTGTTTTTTCAGGACTGTGGGGTGTGAGGAGAATGTTTTGATGGAAAAAACAGAGCACATAGTTGTTTGCCTCCTTTAAAAATATTTATATACATATTCCAATTTGGTTTAGTCCAGGAGGGGGCAAAGGGTAGCCACGCTGCCTCCTTAATTTTCACGGAAGTTAAAATGAATCCTCTCAATCAATTCACTTTATATCCTGTACTTCTTTTTAAAAAATATTTTGTATGCAATTTCAAGGCAAGGGCTGTGTGATCATCTGAACCCGCTAAAAAATATCCCTGATCAAATCTACAGCGGGAACAAATCGTGGTAAGCTTGGCGTGTGACCACACCCTGAGTGAGTGAGAAATGCTGTAGTGGTTGCTTTACCCATAAAAAAAAAAATCAAGATGGGTAGCTGTGTTAGTATGTCTGTAGCAGTAGAAAAGAGCAAGAGTCCAATAGCATCTTAAAGACTAAC
Source organism: Gekko japonicus (assembly GCF_001447785.1). Taxonomy (NCBI): domain Eukaryota; kingdom Metazoa; phylum Chordata; class Lepidosauria; order Squamata; family Gekkonidae; genus Gekko; species Gekko japonicus. The sequence goes on along the minus strand of NW_015163107.1, from coordinate 879,532 downwards.
AAAATATGTGGCAGGGTAGGAGCTTTGGTGAGTCACTTTGTGAAGTATCTGAAGAAGTCAGCTGTGACTCACCAAAGCTCATACCCTGCCACATATTTTGTTAGTCTTTAAGCTGCTACTGGACTCTTGCTCTTTTCCATAAAAAAGAATAAGGGATGATAGTGGGGCTAGTGAATGGGGGACCTTGAATGAGAAGTCTTCGCAACTCTGGGATGACTAAGCTATAAAGCTGTGACTAAGCTGCAGCCAGCAGCTGACCTATAGGATGATATCTGTTCGATGGGAGGAAGCAATTGGATGCTGTGCCAGTTAAGTGAATATAAGGTAGAATGCCTTGGCGATGCAAGAAGAGCATCAGGGAGATTATGATCTGTAGCAAGAGAGATCTTTGTGCATCTCTGAGGGATGAACGTTATTGTAGTAGACATTTGCTAGTAATGTGTAAGTGTGAATACATTTCTGTGGTTTCAAGATAGTAGGCTAATGGTGACGTCTAGACCAGTGGTCTTTAATCGGTGGGTTAAGACTGCCAAATTGGTCCCAAAGCCCCATTTGCTGGGTCATGAGCACCTGTAGAGCTGCCTCTTTTTTAGGCTTCCTTTTGGAAGGACCTGCTGCACAGAAAGCAAGACTGCCGGGTCTCCTGCCTCTCCTTGCATGCATGCTGAGAAGAGCAGAAGGATAGTCAGGCATGATCACTCAGTGGTGGAGAGGATTCCTCCATGGCTGAAGGTCCCCTTCAGTTGTTTGCTCACTATGGTAAACATCCTAGTGCTTTGCTTGTATTTCCTCTTCCCAGCTGCTTTGGTCTCCTGCCTATGGTACTAGCTAGCACTGATGCTGATGAGATCATTTTATCTGTTAGCTTACTTTATTTATAGCTCTCTTTTCTTGCTGAGACTCAAAGTGGATTACATAGTATAAAACAATGCAATAATACATAACTCTGGTTCCGCCTCTTCCTGTCACTTGACTCTGATGTCACATGACTCTGATGTCACATGACTTTCTATCATGTGCTTGCCATTCAGTGGGTCTTGGGTCAGGAGAGGCTGAAGACTATTGGCCTAGATTATATAGTGTAGTGTGCATACTAAGAAAATAGTCTTCTAAGCCTAGTGCACAGACCTCAGATAAATACATGGATGCACAGATGTTGAAATAATGTGCTTTGTAGAGAGGATTTGTCCTAGATGTTTTGGTGCATTGGAAGAGATAACAACTACTCTCTGCAACTCTAGGACTTGAATCAAGAGCTGTATAGGCTGAGAACTAGTATGGTGAGCTAACTGGGACTGTGAGTACTTAGGCCTCAGAGCTCAGTTCAGGAAATAGGGATATGAAGCTTCTTGATTGGCCAGGCCTGATATAAATAGTGGGAGCCCAGTCTTCTGCTTTTGCTTGGGTAACTGAGCAGGATCTTCTGGTTTAAGTGCTTTGAGCTCTCGCTCCCTTAACTGAGTTCAGGGAAGCTATTACAAGTCTAGCTGTTTCCCTATCCTTGATGCTCACATATGGTGCCAATGTTTGTCTGGGGTTACCTGCATTTGTGTCTAACAGTGGGTGGAAGGTAATGCCACCCTAACTTTGTCTCTCAGTAAGAGCTGCGGTGGTTAAGACGCTGAACTGCAGGCCGTGGAAGGTTGGTAGTTCAGCAGTTCGAGACCCGAGTGTGCCGCATGACGGAGTGAGCTCCCGTCTCTAGTTCCAGCTCCTGCCAACCTAGCAGGTCGAAAGCAAGAAATTGCAAGTAGATAAATAGGTACCACTTCAGTGGGAAGGTAACAGCGTTCCGTGCGCCTTGGTGTTTAGTCATGACCACGGAAACGTCTTCGGACAGCGCTGGCTCTTCGGCTTTGAAACGGAGATGAGCACCGCAACTCTAGAGTCGGATTCGACTGACTTTTGAGCAAGGGAACCTTTACCTTTAAGAGCTTTTACCACTGGTTTGCTATTCAGTGCTGGAAGTTAGTTGATTGTGTATAACTAGACGTCATTTTCAGAAAGGTAACATTGAAGGAGTCTTCAAGATAGCCAGTGAAAGACATTGTGCATACTGGACTACAGGAGCCTTTTTTTGCTGTGTTTCACAACAGGAATGTTAAGAACTGCATAACAGGTTGTAATGAAGGAGGGAGAAGACTATTAAGCCTTTTCTTAATGTGGTACCTGTGTTGTACAACTGTGTTGTACCTGTGTTCATGAGGCAGCCTCACAGAGGAAGTTAGCAAGGTGAAAAGAAAAAACTAGACACATGTCCCTTCTCTATATCCCCCTGAGCCCACTCAGCACATCTTTCTCTGTGGGTCTTGCCTCTACATTGGAAATTGTCAGAGTTGCTAGTGTTGCCTGATCTTAGTGATTAATCAGAGGATATAGAAGAATATCTTTGTCATACATTCTTTCATTTTGAATGTACATGCACACACCTGAGATAGTGTGGTAGATGTTCTATAGTACAGCACTTGTTGGTTAGTGTCTTTGAATGTGAGTAACTCTAAATTCAGATTGAATAGACTTAAAGAGGATTACATATTTGTTGGCAGGTTAAAAGTATTACTGGAAAACTCCTTTCTGGTGTGAAAGCTCCTTAACTGACCTGATAGTTGCCAGTGATTCTGAATTGTAATTTAGCTGGAATTGAAAAAGAATTCAGTTTGTCTTCAAAGCTTCCTTTTACTGGTTGCTTTTAACTCTCATAACAGCTGTTTAAACACAAGACACTATCAGCCTTTCATTCTTCTTGCTTCTTCGAAGTATATTCTTGCCTGAGAGCTATTGGTTTTTGTAAAATATGGCTAGACTTTTCTATATTCAGAGATGTAAGGAAGCAGTATTTTGAAGCAATGACTATTATTAAATCCAACAGCATTTTAAAGCATTAAAATAATATAGTAAAGAGAATGTGAAACTTAACACAAGTTTAAGTTGTGAATCATAGGCCCCTGCCACACGGCAGGGAAAAGACAAAAAAGAAACGCCCCGGCGGGATCCCACGGATCCCAGTTGCCGTGCTCCGTTCCTCCCCGGCACGATCAGATGCCGGGGAGGAAGATACGACTCGGAGGGGGAGGCTGCCGTACTGCGCATGCTCGAGCATGCGCAGTACGGCAGGGGGGCCGGGGATGCGACGGTGGCAAGACGCGCCGCTGATCCCACAGCCGGGATGAAGCGCCTCAACTGGATGAACCACCGAAGGTAGGTGGTTCACCTTTGAGGCGCTTTATCGGGGGAAGGGCCGGGTTGGAGGCGGGAGCGCGACGCCAGGCAGATGTTGCCGTGGGATCGCGCCCGTCTGATGCGCCTCCAATCCGGCCCGCTCCCGGCTCAAACTGCCTCGTATGAACGGGGCCTTAGAATCATAAAATGTTAAGAGTTGGAAGGGACCTTGCAGGTCATCTAGTCCAACCCCCTGCACTCTGCAGGAGCATAGCCGAAAGATAGCTCTACAACATACCCGAAAGATGGTCGTCCAGCCTCCACGTGAAAACATCCAGCGAAGGAGCATCCAACACCTCCTGAGGCAGTCTGTTCCACTGCTCAACCACTCTTAGAGTTAGGAAGTTTCTCCTGATATTTAGCTGGTAACGTCCCTTGTAATTTCCACCCATTACTGTGCATTCAGTAATCAAAAGGCCCTTCTGAAAAAAATCTTTAGAGACCATGAGGTTTAATTTTTGTTTTCTATTCTTACCCCACTGTATCCAATTATTCATTATAAGAATGGGCTTTACAAGATAGTATTCAAAAGGTCAGAAGCTGTTGCCTCAAAATATTTCAATGACTGTATTTGCTAGAGCTGTGCACTGTAGCTTCAGGTATTGAATGTGATCCCCTGAATTTGTTTGCTGAACATGTGGTCTGCTACTGCCATTTTAAAGTGGCACTGCATACACATGAGCTGGGCAGAGTGCATGGAGGGGTAATATCGGTAGCGAGCCGCTAAAAATGAGAGGGAACCAAGTAAGGTATTAAGGGACGCTACGCTATACCCCAGGACCGGGATATGGTCAGGGAATAGGGCTGAATGCCTCGTTAAATCCACAAACCTCCCCCACCTCACAAATCCAAACCTAGCATTTGTATTCTCAGCCTTTTGCCATTACAATGGACTGCTGCCATTCTATTTATTTAAACTGTTTATATATTGTCTCATAGCCGTAAGCCTCTCAAGCCAGTTTACAAAGATAAAAACATTAAAATAAACCTGTCACCATGTATAAAAGCCAATAAAACAAGATTAAAGCTTCCTTACAACAGCAGAAAGGATGTACATTAATTCTTCTTGGAAATTGTCACTCCCACCTTCATCGAGAAAATAAGTCTTCAGACATGTTTGAAAAATGAAATTATAGAGCATCGGAATGCAATTTTTTGTAATTTAAAATATAATAAAAAAGCAAAACCAACAACAGATAAAATTCCAAATGATTCCATTTAGCGGCACTCATAAAATAACCAGACAAAAAACATATGATTTTATTTAACAACAATAAAACGTCCCTGCTTAAACAAGAAAGTGAAGGTTCTGCTGTGCCAGCACTATTATAAAAGGTCCTCCATTATAATGGGAATGGTGTTGTCAAGTAAAGATCTGACTAGGATTTGTATAGTAGCTGCTGACATTTGTGATTCCCATCCACTGTGTGTTATATGATTATAAACGGGATAAACAGTTTCGAATTTAGCTAGTATGAAATACAAATGGCCTTTTGTGCAATCCTATGCATTGTTTGCTCAGATATAAATCTCCATGTGTTCAATGATAGTTACTCCCATGTAAATGTGCACAGGATTACAGTTTGAGTTTTGTAACAGGAAGTAGCTTTGGGGACTCCAAAGTTGTGCTGTTGCTTTTGGAGGAAGAGATGCTGCTTTTAAGACTTAGCACAATCTGCTGGGTGTCTACATGCTCCCCTATGTTCACTTGAACATTTGAATATGAACAGATATTACCGGAACACTGGCATTACTTCTTCCAGGAAGAACACTGATTGTAAAATGCTGTCTCTAAACCTTCACACTGCTTAGGGAAATGAAAAAAACAGGAAACACCACCCATAAATTCAATTAAAATCCTGGGGAGACTGTGGGAGCTAGGTAGCATTGAGGAAGTGTTTCTGCAGGCACAAGACTGTGTATAAAGAGGCTGGGGTTTGCAGGTGAAGACATGGAAAACAAAGACCCTCTCTTTATTCAAAACAACCACTAATGGTTTAAAACCTTAAAACAAAATAGCAATAAAACTAAAGAATAAAGGCTAAAAGAGTAACAATAAAAGCAACATTCAGACTCTCATTGAAAGACTAGCTTATTTATTTATTTATTTATTTATTATTTTAGGTTTGCATAACCCCCCCCCCCAGGCAGGCTCAGGGCAGTTCACATCAAAGTTATATAAAACACATAGTCTATCAGATAATTTAAAATACAGTTCTAAAGCCAATAACCATATGGTGCCCCCCATTTACATTAGCAATGGGGGAAGGGGGGGGAAGCAGATTGTGAATAAAATGGTTATTAAGAACTGTTAAACCATTATTGTTAAAAACGGTTGTTAAAAAGCATTATTAAAAACAATCGCTGTCCTCAACCATATGCTTGGTGGAACATCTCTATCTTGCAGGCCCTGTGGAATTGTAGCAGATCCCACAGGGCCCTGATGTTAACTGGCAGAGAGCTCCACCGAGTCGGAGCCAGGGCTAAAAAGGCCCTGGCTCCGGTTGAGGACAGCTGGACACTCTGCAGGCCAGGGACTTCCAATAGATGTTGGTCACTTGAGCATAATGCTCTCCGTGGGACATACTAGGAGAGGCGGTCCTGTAGATACATTGGTCCCTGACTGTTTAGGGCCTTAAAGGTCAAGACCAAACCTTGAACCTGACCCAGTATTCAACTTGGAGCCAGTACAGCCGACAAAGCTCAGGTTGTATATGTGCAGTTATTGGTGTCCCGTAAGGACCCGGGCCGCTGCATTCTGAACAAGCTGTAACTTCTGGATCAGCCTCAAGGGCAGCCCAGCATACAGTGAATTATAGTAATCAAGTCTAGAGGTGACCGTTGCATGGATTGCTGTGGCTATGTTGGGGTGAGACAGGTACGGGGCAAGTTGCCTGACCTGGCGAAGTTCGAAGAATGCCAGTCTCGCAACATTTGTGACCTGGGCCTTCATTGACAAGGAAGTATCCAGGACTACACCCAAACTCCTGACTGTCTGCACCAGTATTAGAGGTGGATGGTCAAGAACCAGGAGATGATACCCCAAACCTGAGCCCCACCCACACACCCAGCGAACCTCTGTCTTTAATGGATTCAGCCACCTCACCATAGCTTCCAAACCCTCAGCCAGTTTTTCTGCAGATATATCTGGGTGTCATCAGCATACTGGTGACAGCCCAGGCGAAACTCCGTGCCAGCTGAGTAAGGGGGCGCATGTAGATGTTGAACAACATTGGGGAGAGGATAGCCCCCTGAGGGACCCCACATATCATGGGGTGTTGAGAGGATACCCTCTCACCCAGCACCACCCTCTGTCCCCAGCCATGGAAAACTGAGGCAGCCCACCATAGGGCTCTTTTTGTAGCAGGAACTCCTTTGCATATTAGGCGACACACCCCTAATGTAGCCAATCCTCCAAGAGCTTACAGAGCTCTTCTTACAGGGGCTACTGTAAGCTCTTGGAGGATTGGCTGCATTAAGGGTGTGTCGCCCTAATATGCAAAGGAGTTCCTGCTACAAAAGAGCCCTGTGATACTTCTACGTCGGTGAGATGGTGAACCAGCAGATCGTGATCTACTGTGTCGAACACTGCTGTCAGGTCAAACAATAACAGCAGGGCCGAGCCACCTTAATCCAACTGCTTTTGGACATCATCCGTGAGAGTGACCAGCACAGTCTCCATCTCCTGACCAGAGTGGAAGCCAGACTGGAAGGGGTCTAATGCCGATGGGTCCGCCAGGAAGCTCTGAAGTTGCTCAGCAGCCGCTCTCTCAGTTACCTTGCCCAGAAATGAAAGATTTGAAACTGGGTGGTAGTTGGCCAGATCAGGAGGATCCAGTGAAGATTTCTTCAGGAGCAATATTACCATTGCCCCTTTTAAATCCTCTGGATAGACCCCTGAACTCAGGGACAGGTTGATAATGTCCATCAGAGGGCCCGTATGACCTCACCACCAGCTTGTACCAGTCACAAAGGGCATTGGTCTAAGAGGTAAGTGGTTGGTTTTGCAGCCCTCTGGATCCTGTCGACATTGGCATCAGAGAGCCAGTGGAAGTTGTCAAACACTGAGTCCATAGTTGGCAAGGGGCCTCTAGTGACAGCCTACATTTAAAGAATGTATTTAATTTATTTTTCCAGAATGACAAAAATTAAAACCATAAAATATCTAAGACAGAAATAAAAAAACCCTGAATGAGCTTAAACCAGTTTATAACAGTGGTGACCAACATCAGTTCTCTTCTTCAGCTGACGCAATATGGAATGTGATGGAGTATAAAAGAAAGTTAAATGATTGTGTAGAGGCTGCCCTTTCATTATGCTGTAATGTTTATATTTTCCCTGCCTTTGACTTGAGACATTTTACTTTAATGTGTTCCCATTAGAATTGTATATTGGCATAATTTTACGTAAGAGAAATTTATGCCAGATGACCAGAAACAACTGTTTGTTTGGGGTTTGCATTTTTTTTAATGCAGTACATTTGTCAGTCATTGAAACAGATTCAGTGATACAAGCTGTATTGATATACTTGCAAATTAGGAGATGCAAAATGCAATTTGGATTATGATATAAATATTCTAAATGTGATATCCAGTGGAGAGCTCACAGTGCCTTCATTGTCTAGAATTAAATTTGCATTTTCTTCCCTTCCTCATGGATTTTTGCAGGCTCTTGTTTTAATGAGCATCTCTAAATGCCAGGCAGTTCCCACCACATTAGTTCCCCTCTTCATTTCTGTTCTAGTCCCTCTTTGTCCTCATAACTTCCGGTGCTATTCTTCATGGGTTTGCAGTCCACTCTGCAAAGAGCAGTCCAGTAGTTACTTGCAAATAAGTATTTCAGCTCACTGATTGAAGTAGCAGGCTGTGGAAGAAGAGACGAGCTGCAGGATAGGAGAGTGCTAGCCTGGTGCTTGATATAGCAGTTGACTGGCAAAGCATAAAGTAGTAAAACAAATGGCAAAATAAAAGTTAATACCTTTCTTAGAACATAATAACATAAGAGAAGCCATGTTGGACCACGCCAGTAGCCCATTCTGTCCAACACTCTGAGTCACACAGTGCCCAAAAACCAGGTGCCATCAAGGAGGTCCACCGGCAGGGCTAGAACTCCAGAAGCCCTCCCACTCTTGCCCCCCCCAGCACCAAGAATACAGAGCATCACTGCCCCAGATATAGTCTTCCATCTATACCTTGTGGCACTGATGGACCTCTGATCCATATGTTTATCCAATCTCCTCTTGAAGATGTCTATGCTTGTAGCCACTTCCTGCAGCAGTGAATTCCATTTGTTAATAACTCTTTGGGTGAAGAAGCACTTCCTTTTATCTGTTCTAAACCTACTGCTCATTAATTTCATTGAGTGGCCACAAGTTCTTATATTGTGAGAAAGGGAGAAAAGGACTTATTCCTCTACTTTCTTTATCCCATGCATAATTTTGTAAACCTCTATCATGTCACCCCTCAATCATCATTTCTCCAAGCTAACCTCTATAACCTTTCTTCATATGGAAGGTGTTCCATCCCTGTAATCATTTGAGTTGCCCTTTTCTGCACCTTTTCCAAAACTATAATATCTTTTTTGAGGTGTGGTGACCAGAACTGCATGACATTCCAAATGAGGCCGCACCATAGATTTATATAGGGGCATTATGATAAGAAGAACATAAGAGATGCCAATGTTGGATCAGGCCAAAGGCCCATCCAGTCCAACACTCTGTATCCCACAGTGGCCAGAAATACCAGTGCCATCAGGAGGTCCAGCAGTGGGGCCAGGACATTAGAAGCCATCCCACTGTTGACCCCCCAAAGCACCAAGATGACAGAGCATCACTTGCCCCAGAGTCCCTATCTATACCTTGTGGCTAATAGCCACTGATGGACCTCTGCTCCATATGCTTATCTAATTCCCTTTTGAAGCCGTCCATGCTTGTAGCCGCCACCACTTCCTGTGGCAGTGAATTCCAAGTGTTAATCATATGATACTGATACTGGCTGATTTGTTTTCAGTCCCCTTCCTAATAATCCACAGCATAGCATTGGCCTTTTTTATTGCAGTTGCACACTGAGTCGACATCTTCAGTGAGTTATTTGCCATGACTCCAAGAGCTCTCTCCTGGTCAATTACCACCAGTTTGGACCTCATCAACGTATATACAAACTTAGCCACTTCACTGCTTATTCGCAACTCCAGATCATTAATGAACACGTTAAAAAGCACCAGAACTAGTACCAAGCCCTGTGGTACCCTACTGCTTACCACCTTCCACTGTAAAAACTGCCCATTTATACTGACTCTCTGTTTCCTGTTAATTAACCAGTTAATCTACAAGAGGATTTGTCCTCTTATCCAATAACTGCTAAGTTTACTATGGACATTTTGATGAGGAACATTATCAAAAGGTTTCTGGAAGTCTAGTTAGACAACATCTACTGGGCCATCCTTGTCCACATGTTTGTTTATCCCCTCAAAGAATTCTCAAAGGTTAGTGAGATAAGATCTTCCCTTACCGAATCCATGCTGATTCTTTCTCAATAGCTTTTGTTCATCTATGTGCCTACTAATTCTATATTTAATAATGGATTCCACCAACTTACATTAGACTGCCTGGACTGTAATTTCGTGGATCTCCTTTGGAACCTTTTTGAAAGATGGTGATTACATTAGCTACCTTACAGTCCTCAGGGATGGAGGCAGATTTTAGTGACAGATTGCATATTTTTGTCAGGAGCTCCACAAGTTCCCATTTGAGTTCTTTCAGAACTCTTGGATATATGCCATCTGAGTCTGGTGATTTGTCAGTTTTTAATTTGTACATAAGTCGTAGGACCTCCTCTCTTGTCACCTCAATCCGACTCAGGTCTTTCGACACTCCTCCTGAAATCAGTGGTTGTGGTGTGGACAAGCACCTCCTACCTTCGACAGTGAAGACAGAGGCAAAAAACGCATTCAGCTTCTCTGCCATTTCCCTATCATCCCTTAGTAATCCTTTTAACCTCTTGGTCATCCAATGGCCCCCCCTACCTCCCTGGCTGGTTTTCTGCTTCTAAGGTGTTTGAAGAAATTTTTATTGTTGGTCTTTATGTGTTGGGTTTTTTTGCACTATTTCCCTCATAGTCCCTTTTCACCTGTCTGATCACTGACGACATTTCATTTGCCACAGTATGTGTTCCCTTTTATTCACCTCACTTTGATGAGCTTTCTGCTACTTAAAGGAATCCTTCTTACCTTCTACTGGTTTCATTACATTGTTTGTTAACCATGTAGGCCTTGTTTTATACCTATTAGTACCTTTCCTAACCTGCAGTATACATTGTATCTGAGCTTCCAGGATTGTAGTTTTAAATAGTCTTCAAGCTTCCTGAAGGGATTTGACTTGTTACCCCTTCTAAAGTAAAATGTGGTTGTGTTGGTCTTTTTGGGCAACTCCCTATTTACATAAATGCTAAATTTAACAGCATTATGGTCCCTATTCCCAGCTGGTGCTACCACATTTACATCTTTCACCAGGTCTTGAGCATTAATTAGAACCCCCTTGTAGTAGGTTCTGTCCCCTTGGTAGGTTCTGTGATCATTTGCTCCATGGCACAGTCATTGAGAGTATCTAGAAACCCAATCTCTTTCTCCTGACCAGTGTTCCCTCTAAGCTGAGTTAATGTGAGCTTGGTTATATGTTTTTAGCCTCCGGCTCACACATTTTTGTCTCAGCTCAGGAAGGATGGCTCCAGAGCAAACTAATTTATGCAGTAGCCAAATTGATTGCTCACAGCTTTAATGCCAGTAACTCACAAAGTAGAATTTTTGCTCATAAGACTCCACAGCTTAGAGGGAGCATCGCTCCTGGCTTGAAAACATATTGACCCAATCAATGTATGGCTAGTTAAAATCACCTATTATGACACATTTATTTCATCTAGCTGCTTTCCTTAATTCTTTTGCTCTTTTTAAATGATCTCTAACATTTGATCTAGTGGGCAGTCATAGTTAAGCTTCCTTTTGGGTCCACTATTTGCACCCATAGTGTTTCTGTAGGCGAATCTATTTCTCTTACAATTTTACTGGACTGAATACACTTTCTGACATACAGAGCCATTCTACCTAAGTTCCATCCCTTCCCTCCCTATCATTCTGATATAACTTATATCTGGGAATCACTGTTATCCCACTGATTATCCTCATCCCACCAAGTTTCTAAAATGCTCACAATGTTGATATGCTCCTCTGACATGAAGCACTCCAGCCTATCTAGACCACGTATAATGTCCGCTATCTTTGCACCAGGTAGGCAAGTCACCATGTGGTCAGTATGTGGGTTTGTGATCAATCTACATGCCTAAAGATCAAATCACTAACTACCAATAGCCCCCCTCCCTCTCTGCCCAGGGATAGTTTCTTGGTACAAAATAATACCTGTTCACCAACTATAGAAGGGGTCCTTTCTGAGGGAACATTCCTCCTTTTTTCAGTATAGTGCCCTGTTTCCCCTTGACTCTCATGCTCTCTGAGAATGGTGGGGACTGCCATTCTCAGAGTGAGAGATATCTAACAAGTCCCCAAGTAGAGATGAAAAATTTCCAGAAATTTTGAAGCTCAGAAACCCCCCCAGGTTTTTTCCGTTTCCCCCCAGAAAAAAACGGAAATTTTCAGAAAAATTGAAAAAAATGCTACATTAGCACTTCTTTTTTTTCCCCCAGATTGAAAGTCATTCTGTTACTTTAGGAACATAAAATATGACTATGAACAATTTTACTTGGCATGAAATTATCACAACTAGCATATTAAAAATATAGTATATCCAAACAATTATTACAAACAGAATTTACTTTTTAAATAATATTTATTTGTAATTGTAACAAATGGAGCAACAATCTCCTGAACTGTTTACTGGTTTATGTGGAACAGACAAAAAAACCTCCACAAAACAATTTTTAAAAATTCAGAAGTAAGTTATTCATATTTCTCTCCACAGTATTAAATGTTAAAAAAAGAAACATTCTCATAAAAAGAACTGAAGAGGGGGGAAGTGTATTGAAGGGATTTGGAAGGGATTTAGAAATGATTTGGAAAATATTTGAATGCCTTGTCTTAAAATATTTTATTCATCATGTTAAAATAAAGCGTTTCATAATCAATTTTTCCCTTTTTTTCTTTTCAATTTTTCCAGTTTTTCAGGAAAAAATAAAAAAGGCTTCAGGGAAACCCAAAAAAACCCCACTTCCCCCCCCAAAAAAAATTTTCCGGGTTTTTTTTCTGGGCCTTCACATCTCTATCCCCAAGATAATCTTATTTGTGTGCCTGACTGTCTCTTCTTCTCCACGTCAGCCACTTTGGCTTCGAGGGTGTGAACTCGTTCCCTGAGAACTAGGAGCTCCTTCCACCGAGCATACACCCATGACTTCTGTCCAGCTGGCAGATTGTCATAAATGTTGCACTCATTGTAATACACTGGATAGTCCCCAACCCCCTGCTGGCATTCTACCTTAATATTTGCTTTTCTCCCCTCCATTTTTTATAAATTTCCTATTTTTGTAGATCTGTTTGTGGAAAGCATGCTTACCCTTTTAGGAACATGAAGAGACTAGTGCCCTGGCTTCCTCACCCTGCTGCTGAACTGACACGTCTGCTAAACTTGCCTGCTTATTCCCTTGTTCCAGACACTTTGTCACTGGAGCAGGGTCTGCTATGTTCCAGAGCTGTGGCCAAACTTCCACAAACCACTGGAGCCAATTACACTGATTGGGAGCTAACCAATAAAGGAGGTTAAGTGAGTCAGCAAGCACATGACATGAAGTCATCTGACATATGACAAGTAAGGGAGGGTTTTTGTGAGGGATGTGATCCTGAATGTGTCTGTGCTAGACAGGAATCCTCTTCCTGACCTGATGCTCAGCACACATGCAAAAAGAGGCAAGAGGAACAGCGCTTTTGTTCTCTGTTCATGTATACTAGAAGCAGGTCATTCCAAAAGGTAATAAATACTTGAAGCTTTATGGGGATTTTATAGGGATGCAGCAGATGGGAGTCTACAGTGCACCTGAGGGTCCCCTAATCCATAGGTTGAAGACCATGTTGCAAGAGGAGCTGTTTTCTCCCCTTAGAAGTTAAATTGACTGGACCACAGTTCTGGTGATCTTGTCAGTTCACAAATAGTCTGCTGTGTTACCCATAAATAAGCTTCCTGGGTATTATGGCAGGTTTGCTGGGAGTAATGTTTTTCCTCTCATGGTTGGTTAGATAATGTGAGGAATGTTGTAGGGGGATTTAGGGCCTCTTTAATGAGGTGCACTGTCTCCCCCCCCCTTCTGATTTATAGTGATACCTCCAAGGTTAGATGTATCCCTTCACCTTCAGCTGTATCCCAGGACATACCTTGGGAAGAACAGCTGGTACAGACATAGTCTTATCTTGAATGTTCTAATTCACAGTATATCAAGATTGCTGAGTTTTAGGGATTAAAGCACTATGACAGCAGGTATCATAGTGGTTAGAGTTTCAGTCTATGATCTGGAAGAACCAGGTTCAAAACCCTTTTATGCCATAGAAGCTTGCTTGATGACCTTGTGCCAATCAAACACTCTCAGCCTAACCTGCCTCACAGGGTTACTGTGAGAATAAAATGGAGGACAGAAGAATGTTGTAAACCACTTTTGGTCCACACTGGGAAGAAAAGTGGGGTATAAATGAAGTAAATAAATATTTCTGCTCCTACCCACATTCTAGTAGGTTAAATTCATAAATCTTTATTGTCCCAACATAACCTTC
>NW_015163107.1:827691-865491 GCF_001447785.1 Gekko japonicus | reverse complement strand
TAAAAAACAAGTAGCATTAACAAGGCTTTCTTTGTATTTTCTGAAAGACAAAATGTAAATGACTGCAAGAGACTGACTGGCTCCCTTTATAGTAGTTTATACTTCTGTGTAACTGTGATGTACCTGTCACTTTCTAGGCAACACCACTCTGCGTTTTCTGGTCCTCGTGACAGGCTGTACGTCAGTGGGGAAAATCCTTGATGGTGAAGTTTTCAAAATCACAGCAACAGAATTTTGTCCTCTCCAGGAAGAAACTAAGGAAGAGGATCGTGTTGCTGCCTTGAAGAAAATGCTGAATTCTGGAATGTTCTATTTCTCTTGGCCAAATGCAGGATCAAACTTTGATCTCACTGTCAGAGCTCAGAAACAGGGTGATCACAACTATGGAACTGGAAACTCATTCTTCTGGTTAGTAGTGCATGTTACATACTAGTTTTGGGCAGTCTTTTAGCAATCAGCCCTAAATTCTGAATCCTTAGGCATTTCTTGCACAGGTCAATCATGACGGGTGGAGATGCTTCCTAGATACAGAGCATTTTGGTAGAAAGCTTCATATTATAAATGGAGATTTTGTATTTGTGAAAGGGAACACATCATATTTAGAAAGTGTAGGTGATAATCCCTTGCAAAAATGAGAGTAAGATCCAGATTCTCAGTAGGAAATAGGATTGTGCTGCTTATTTATACAGCAATAACCAGCTCTCTGGTTGGTTGGTTGGTTCACACAGGGCCCAAGTGTGTAGGTTTTACAGGTAGCTGGGTATGGGAGTAATCTTCAGCCTCTCATGCTTTCCCACGTTGTGGTTGGAATTTTTAATGTGAACAAGGGTATGTGAGTTTGAGACTATGCCAGATGCATGAACAAGGCTTATGTTAAGACACATATGAGGGAATAGAGTCTTTGCAAAAAAATCCTGAGCATTTGTATGATATTCTGATTGTGTGCTTGTTTTGTTTTTTTACTGAGAAGTCCAATACAGTTTATTTTTAAAATTTTAAATAATAAATTTTAAGTGGTGCATAATGTATGCAGTGTATATTTATATAATGTACTCAGCAGAGATACACCTGAAACTGCTGCTTCGGTGAATTAGGCTCCTCTCTTTAGCCCTGTGGAGATAAGTATCAGTAGCAAGGCAGAGTGAGAAATGATTGAGCCAGGGCAGTGGTGCAGATCTCTGTTAATGTAAGCTGGTGTAAATAATTTATTGAAGCAATTTTCAAATGCTCTGACGTCAAGTTACCTTGATAAAGCAATCCTTTGACATTCATATAGACAATGTTGTACTTTGTGTATTGAAGGGCTTTGCTAAAAGCTTTTAAAGTTATTTATTTATGTATTGCTCTCTTTCTATAATTCATAGATCCAAGGAGGTTATAGAACCACTGGTTTATATGAAAGGCATCTTGATTATATTTAATAAAGATATTTTTCCTTGACTTTGTTATCCTATATGCGATTGGTACGATTCAGCCAAAATTTAAGTTCCACTGATTTCAGGGGCAGATTTAAACGGATACTCAAATTTCCCTTGGAAATCAGTGGGCACAATGTGATAGACAACATGTGTCATCAGCATCAAAATGTAGCATAAAGGGACATAAATTGTTTGCAAGTGTAAGTTAAGCACAGTGTGCACTTTTCCCAGAAAACCATTGTCATTAAAGGCTTACATATGAAGCTGTGACAGTATTTATGCATGTTCCTTATTCAAGAAGATATGACTATCAGTACAACACTAAAATATTAAAAAACAGATAAATCAGTGAATTGCCACCAAATAATGTGGTTTTGAAGCTGAACACACATACATTCATATGGGCACACAAACACTACAAAATACCTTTTTGCAAAGAACTGTATTTCATTTGTCCGTTTTAATATATTTTAAAATATAACTGATCAGGTAATTATATTAGTTTTTTTGAGAAACAATCAATTATTTCAGACCTGTGAATAAATATCTATGATCTCTGAAGAATATAACTACTAATATAATTTAATCTGCATGGTTTGTAACCCATTGCCCTGAACTCAACCTGCCAGCCAAATGCAGGCCACTAGGGACTTGACAAACCTCATATTCTTTTTGCCTCCCAAGGGATTGCAAAAACAGGGATTATCATCAACAAAATGGCATTTAGATTGGTATACCCCAAGTTACACAGTTTTACTGCAGAATACAGATTATAACACTTCTATTATATCACTCCTGTGGAAATTTAATCCTTGGATTTGTTTGCAAAAGGTGATTGTGTGACTTGAAAACACTGGAATCTAAACTGTAAATTTTCAAGTCACAGCTGATGTCACAAATATGTGAGTTTCTGTTACCACAGAAGAACCATTGCCAGAGTTTATCTTCTTGATATTATTGGCTTTCTGGCAGGTTCTAGATAAAATCAAGTGAAATAGGCAATACTGGGAAAATCACAGCACCTGTTTGATTAGTCGTCAAGGAATTTAGAGTCTTTCTTTGGAGATTGATGTATGGCATATGTAGTGAATTGCATTGTTGAATCTTGCAGGAACCAGTTGTTGCATGTGCCCTTTAAACATTACCAGGTGAATTGCTCCGATTGGCTCTTAAAAGTAATTTGTGGTGTGGTGGACATTCGCACTGTTTATGCCTCTCACAAGAAGGCAAAAGCCTGTCTCATCTCCCGGATCAGCTGTGAACGAGCCGGTGCCCGGTTTCACATACGAGGAGTAAATGACGATGGGCACGTGTCTAACTTTGTAGAGACGGAGCAGGTAAGTAGTTGAGATGGCTCCCATGTCTCTAAATAATTTATAGCATTTATGCAGACTGAGGGTAGGACTATATTTTCCAGTGGCAAGAGAGGAGGAAAAAACCTAGGGAGTGCATGTATTTTCTTTTTTTGAAGATATATTTTATACAACAATAACAGCTTACAATTAGCAATATAAATACAAGATTATATTCCATACAAACACTAACATAACCAACCATAAACTTTGGGGAAGTAGTTATTACATTCATAGCATGTATTTTATAACATTCATATTTTAAACATTTCTAATGATATGGGGAAAGGCAGTATATTTTAAAAGCATTAAAGGGCAAGGGTTTTTATTCAAAAAATTCATTCCTCATTTTTATAGTTTTGTGCTCTTGTCTTTTGTTCTGTTTATTCTGCTTTAGAAGAAGGCTAACTAATAGGGATTCTTGTCATCAGGTGTGTAATGTTTGTCATCATGATAAAAGAACTGTAGCTGTTTTTCTGTGGTTGTGTTCTTAAATAATAGGATAGAGAATGAGGACAAAAGCATAAATCCCATTTCCCATCACATTCTTGAGAGATCAGAGTTGCTTTCTGCTAACATTATTGATGATCCTGGTTTTTATTAATTGTATCCTTACCTGGGAATACTGTTTCACTTTATAATATACCTCAAAAGAAGAATCAGTGTTACTTGTCTTATTTCATTGATGCTTTGAAAAGGCTGCTTTTCAAGGGTAAATGGCAAGTAGTTGTTAAAAATGAGGAAACGAGGAAAATGGCCCTTTCCAGGACATTTTTCAGTGTACTAATAGGATCAGAATGACGTCAGTGTGCTATCCTTTCATATCTCAAACTGTGTTCTATAGATTGCTTGCTCTTGGCACGTTCAAAGTGATGTTCTGATTGACAGAGCTGAGAATGTGATTGAGGATCCTATATGAGCTGACATTTGCCATTAGTGAGGATAACTGTTGCCAATTTTGATGAAATATTGTTCACTGTTATTTTGTCATGTTTATTCATGGGTGTTTTTTTTCTTATTGCTGATGTTTCTACTAATGTGTCTGTGTGAATGAGGCCCATTTCCCAGTTGGGTTCAAATTCACTTTGGGGAGCCAAGCAAAATAAAGAGACCTTTCTTTCACAGAAACTCAGTCTTGTTCATCAGAGCTGTGGGCTTCATTTTTGACACCTGGAGTATACATAGGATGACACACAGAGTTTGTAAAGGATCATTTAACAAAAGGACAAAGGTCCTAGGGAAATACTGAAATGTGGGCTATTGAAACAGAGTTTCATTTAGCAGAATGTATAATATACTCATGCAGTTAGAATAATATCAGTTATGTAAAAAGTATTGAAAACTGCCCACAACAAATGTAAATATTCCAAATAATAACATGCACAGTGGTACAATTTATAAACTCAAGAGAGGAATAGAGAGGAGAAGCAGTGGAGAAAGAGATGGTGTACTAGTTGGTGTGTTAGAATTAGGATCTCAGAGACCCAGGTTGAAATTCCCTCTCTACCTTGGAAGCTATCTGACTGACTCTGGACTGTCTCTCAGGCTAAGCCATCTCACAGTGTCGATGTGGTGTTAAAATAGAGGAGGGAAGAATGATGTTGTAAGCCACTTAGGGTCCCCACTGGAGAGAAAAGCAGTGCATAAATACATATAAAATTGTGTTACCTAACATGACAGGGTCCTGAGTGAGGGGGTTGTCTGGCGAGGTTCTTGAGTATGAATCTCTGGAACTGCTTAAACAAAGGGGTATGTAGTTAAAAGATGGGTGCTGAGTTCAGAGTGGGAATCTAAGAACAATATCCAGGTAAAGCACTCTTGTTCAGGATAAAGCACAGAGTCGGCCATACAAGACAGCGGTGAATATAGTAAGGGAGCCAAAACTCAGGGTGCACAGCAGAGTGAATTGTGACAAGAGGCAGGTATGAAGCACAAAGTAGGGGACAATTGCAGCTTTAGATATATGGGGTGAGGAATAATAGAAAACATTTGATCTTCCCAAGTTTGGGAAGGGGATGGGAATATCAGTGGGTGCGTTCAGACGGGCTGTTTGATCCGCTTTCATCACGCTTCAGAAACGGATTTTATATGCACGATCAGACAGTCAACATCTGCCTCCCATCCCCAGCTGTTGGTTTCCAGCTCAAAACCACTTTAACCCGGAGTATTTTGTTACCAGGTCCCAAAGTGGTGTTAGCTCTCCCGTTTAAAGCCACATTTCCCCCCTGTGTGATCGCTCCTCCGGTGTCAAACCACTTCCGGTTTAAACCCCCTCCCCGCTCGAAAGCTGCCTGAGGCTTCCGCTTTTTGCCTGCTTTTTTTTTTTTAGCATCGGCGGTGTGCACATAGGCAGAACTCCACTACCGTGTTTAGAAAACCAACATTTAAACGGTCACTTCTTTTAGAGTTTAGATGAGTTCGGGATCTCACAGAGGCCATTTTCGGGTCAAACGTTTAAAGGGAGGTCTTTTGTTGGAGGGGTTGGATTGATTCACCCTGGTGGTTCTGCGCATGCGCCATGGTAGTTTCGCCCCCCCCATTCTATGGATGAGCGCCTATGTGGATGCGCAAACTGAGAAAGAATTTTAAAAACCCGCCAACACTTGCTCCCGCTGACCGTGCGTCGGTAGTGTAGATGCTGGGGAGTGATGTGACTGAACGGTGAGGTGGGATAAGGGAGGTAAGTGTGATTGCGATTATCCAGATCAAATATAATCAGGTCAGAACCGGAGCAGTTTAACCTGCTCTCAGCACGCCGTCTGACTGCACCCAGTGAGTTCAGAGTTAATCCTTCCAATGAGTTAGAGTATGTCAGAGGGTATTCCTGGGGCCTGAGAATTTCTCTGGAAAGGAAAGGAATGAAAGGCTCGGGACAGTCTTAGTTACATAGCCAGAGATTAGAGCAATTGAAACAGATAGAAACCAACAGGTCAACCTGCAAAGACTTTCAGGGGATATCTCATTTTCATCTCCCCCACTATTTTCTCTTTATTGAAAGCTCCCATAGCCTCTCTGCCTCTCTTTTTTCCTTCTTTCCTTCCACCCACCAGCCAACCTACCTTTTATCTGTCCCCCATCTCCAGCTACATTTATTGGGCCTTTCTCCACAATGGGGGTCCAAAGCAGCTTACATCATTCTCTCCTTCATTTTATCGTCACAACGATCCTGTGAGGTAGATTCACTGAGTGTGTGACTGGCCTAAAGTCACCCAATGAACTTTCATGGCAGGGAGGGGATACAAACTTGGTCTCCCAGATCCTAATCTGAAACTAACCATTAGACCACAGTAGCTATGGTGGGGTGTCTGCTGGTGAACAGAAGTGAGCATCTGGGCCTAGGTGAGTCATGCAAGTCATGTACTAGCAAGTCTCTGAGTAGTTGTTGCCAGGTCTGGCCTTGATGAGTCCTCCTTCAAAGATAGGGATACCATTCCCCAGGTGGGGGTGGGGGATTTTGTGGGCTTCTGCCCGCTGCTGGCCAGCTGGCCGGTGGGAGGAAATTCCCCCACCCTGATGCTGTGTGTGACATGCTGACATCACCTAGAAGTGACATCAGCGCATCGGTGACGTCGGGTGTGTGTGTGTGACACTGCATTTTGGGCAAAACTCTATGGTTTGAGGCCATTTTTACTATAGAGTTTTGCCCCAAAAGCAGAGCATTGCCCTGACATAGCTGACATCTCTGTCCACCCCCAGAACACCCCCTGAATCCTCCTGCCGGCATGACAAAGGGACCTGGCAACCTTATTCAAAGACCAAAACAGCCCTCGAAAGGGTCCTGCCCTTCCACCTACCTTTTACTGGCAGAGACCAAGGCTTGAAGGTTGGCAATACTGTTGTGGTAGTAATGGGCACTGAGAGCATTTGTTTCTTAAAGCTACAGGGGGCTGCTTCTATCATTTCAGAAGGTTTTAACCTGCCCAATTAAAAAAAAAAAAAGATTTCACATTTTTCTGCAAACTGAGGCTTTTCTCAGATTTATAGAAGGAATCTGTCCTCTCAGTTCATGGCTCCAGTCTGTAGAATTAAGTATCCACAAAAGGGGCAATGCTGAGAATTATACATACTGATGGTCAACTGAGAGAGAAAACGTCATTAGTTATACTCTGATGTCACTGGCATCTCTTTAATTAAGTAGAAAGGCACCAGGGACAAGGAGGCATTGCACCAAGAGCACCTTCATTGAAATGAAATACTTTTAATAAAGGTTTAAAAATATCCAGTGCTTGGACAGATCAGTGTTTCTCTAAGCTTCATTGTGCCAGTGAATATCTCTCTGAGACTGTTATACTACCATTATCACTGTAATGCAATTGGGCTGAGTGTCTCCACTCCTGCCCTTTCTTATGCCATTGCATCTCTTTTATTCTGTATATGGACCAAAACTGCATTGCCTGGATCTGATATAGTACCATATAAAACTTAGTCACAGAACCGGAGGGGGGAGGAGAGGTAGAGGAAGGTCAACAAAATGGAGGATATGTAATTGTCAGAGACGGGGGTTTCCAACCCACCACATGTTTGCAAGGATGATTTGCTTCCCCTGTCCCCCACTTGGGATCCTGGAACAAAATTTCCTTCTGATGGCTTGACCCATACTGTGTTTGGGCTTTTACACACACAGCGTAACACAGCAGGATGGTCCCTAGCCCATTACTGGTCCCGATGGTATTATTGGACCATGCATGGAAACTTGTACCAGATGTTTATAGGCTAACTTTATAGGAAACTGGACCACTGATCCGCTGACCAGTATAAGCCAGTCAAGAATGTTATGCAAAAGAGGAGCAAGACTCCCCCTCCTATCTGACATTGCTGAGAGTAGTTAAGTCAGATCGCTTTGAAATTCAAAGGTGCGATCTCAGGCTTTTCATCTCAGCTTGAAAACAGCGGAAGAGTAGTAAGCATTTCATATGGAACTCTCCCCGTGCTATCCTTTAACGCTTAGATGGCACATCAGGAAACAGTCTGTTGCTTTAAATTTATGACATGGCCAAACACTGATGTTTAAACTGTCGAGTTGATTGATACAGAAGTGACCATTTCCTTTGACAATAGCAGTACTTCCTTAAAAGGAATCCTCTTCATAAGAATTATCTAGATATTGAAATAACATCTGCATTAAAAATGATACCCTAATGCCCAACATTATTTATGTTTATGCCCCATTTCTCAATCAGATTGACTCCTAAATCAGTTTTCAACTAAAATCTATCACAACATACAATACCAGGGTACTTAATATATGATGGTTGGGAAATGGAGTAGTATTTTCTGGAGGCAGGTTGGGAGAAGATGCATCACTGTTGGAACTCTGGAAAGGAGCAATAATTGGATGCTACATTTATATCACTGCTGAAAATTATGCTGACAAATAATATTTATACAGTTACTGACTTGAGGAAGGATACTGGAAAGGATCATCAACACTTCTTTAGTACAACAAATTTAGAGTCCAATGGCACCTTTAAGACCAACAAATGTTTATTCAAGGTATGAGCTTTTTTGATAAAGTGTGCATGCACACAAAAGCTCATACCTTGAATAAACATTTGTTGGTCTTAAAGGTGCCATTGGACTCTAAATTTGTTGTACTGCTTCAGACCAACATGGCTGACCAACTGGATCAACACTTCTTCAGCTTCACCATGGAAGGTTGCACATAAGCAATTCACTGCAATGTGTTTATGTGTGCACAGATTGGGACTGTGGCCTATGAAAGCACACCCACCACCACCACCAATAAACAATTAAAGAAAACAGGCTGGTAGAACAGTTACTGTCTATTTTCCAGTGGCTGAGAAATAAATTCCTTTGTGGGAATATTTTTTCTTTTAGTTTGGTGTAACAGCAACTAGGATAGCTTTGCATGGTAACTTTAGTTGTAAAAGGTGTTGATTGCATGGAATCCATTTCTATCAAAAGCAGCTTTTTAACCAAATGCATTTTAATGGTTAGAAAGCGTGCATATAGAAATGGCAAAATATCCTTACAGAATATGCAGCATATTCGCTTGTTTTGATGAAGAGAACGGAATTTGAAAACATTCTAGAAGTGCTTGACATATGGTTTGCAGGCATAGTTTGCGAGGCATGTTACCATTTCTCAGACATTCTTCATAACACTATGGGGATTGCAACATTTTTTTTCTCTTTTTTTAGTTATGTAGCTAACAATAATGTGCACAGAAACATGTGCAAGCATGATTACTTCAGTGTGTGCCAATACTAAAAAACTGCAAGTCAAAAAGACTGTTTTAAAAGTGATGGTTTTAAGACAATTTAGGAATTGTGGGCAGAACAAGCAAAAACTGGGTTTATTTGTGATTGTCATCATTATTGGGCTTGGTTCCTGTTCTCTGAGATAAAACGGCCAAAATACAATTAATATACTGCAACGTGTTTGCCTGTTGTCAGATGGTAAGACCTCATACAGACAATAGTTCTTAATCAGGGTTTCACAGAAATTTCTGTGAAGAGACCTTGTGATCATAACGCCCAACTCCCTCAGGTTTGAACTAAGAGAATTATGCATGCTTTCTGCCAATGTCTTCCCTTCAGGATTGAATCCACCTAATCCAATCCAACTAAACACTTGCCTAACTGCTCTTAAAAACTTTCTTGATGGAAGCTCTAGTTTATCCTTGGCATTCTGTCCAGAATGAGTTTCTAATGTCCAGCCTAAATCTTTTTGGTGGCAGTTTGAGTTAATACTCCCATTATCCTGAGGAGGTCAGGAAGGTTCCCAGTCTCCTGGCTTTCCACAAACTGTGCAAAACTGAATTATTCAAGACGGCTTTTCTACGCAGGCAGTAGGGTAGCACTGTGCAAAATGAGTCACAACGGGGTTGCCAGGTGAGGCTGACAAGTGGGAGGCTCTGGGAGAGGGAGCTCCAAAGCGAGTTCCAGGTGAGCTGCTGTTGCATTTAAAGGGGCTGCATTCCTTTTAAATGCCTTCCCTCCATTGGATATAATGGAGGATGGGGGCACCTTCTTTGGGGGCTCATAGAATTGGACCTCCTGTTCCAAGCTTTTGGAAACTTGGGAAGTTTCTTGAGGAGAGGCACCAGCAGCTATGTTGAAAAGTAACCTGCAGTAACCCAAAATAGTGTTTTCTTTCCTTGCAGTGGCATTCCATTGACACTTGCTCAACTTTCCCCCATATTTGGCGGTCATAGCTTTTTCCATCTGGCTTTTTTTTTTTAAACCAACCACATTTTACTGGCTAGAAAGCACCTTAAAGTAGTGATTCGATCTAGTTTATCTGGCAAAGTTCAGAATATTGCATTTATCTTTATTTTATCTTACTGATTGTGCCTGTTTTTACAATTTCATTAGAATTTTAAATTACGATCCTGCCATCTAAAATACGTAGTGTTCAAACTTGAGAACATCTGAAACTTTTAGAAAGTTTACCTTCTGCTTCCTCCTCTACTAATAAAGTCTCTATTGAGAATATTGAATAGCAGTTTGTCCTTGCCAGAATCTTGTGGTAAAGGTTTCCCTTGCTTGAAAGCCAGTTGAATCCAACTCTAGGGATCCAGTGCTCATCTCCGTTTCTAAGCCGAAGAGCCAGCGCTGTCCGAAGACGTTTCCGTGGTCATGTGGCCGGCATGACTAAACGTCAAGGCGCACGGAACGCTGTTACCTTCCTACCGAAGCGGTACCTATTTATCTACTTGCAGTTTCTTGCTTTCAAACTCCTAGGTTGGCAGGAGCTGGAACCAGAGACGGGAGCTCACTGCGTCATGTGGCACTCGGGTCTCAAACTGCTGAACTACTGACCTTCCAGCCTGCAGTTCAGCATCTTAACCACTTGTTACTCCACTTATTATATCTCTACAGACAAACGCTGAACCTTTTACAGTTCATTTTTGTGTACTGTTTTCCTAGCTAGTTGATTCATATTTCCTTTGGTAGCAAGCAATATGTATTCTATATTTCTCTAACATGTCTGGGAGTGAATCGTGTGAGACAGTACCCAGTGTCTTAGTAAAGCCTATCCCATCTACTACTTTCCTCTTCTCATTGAAGTGTATAATGTTGTACGATTCTCCTCATCCCACAAGAACTCACATGTAGGCTGAATATTTCCAGCATCTTTCCTAGTGCCTGAGTGAGGTTGGTCTGCGTTAGTTTATCCTTGTTTTTGGTAGATAGGAACCACATTTACAGTTTTCCAGTCTTTCAGGACTTCTTCTAGCCTCTTTGATTACTTTGCAGCCATCAGCCAGGAGCTGCAATCCTGGGTTTTGGGTCCTGGCCTGGCAGGGGCCCATCCATACTTACATCCTTCTCTACTGTTGGACAGGGTGAGTTCTCTTATCCTTGATTCGCCTCTCTATGGCCATATTCTTTTTTCTGAGGCAAAAAGATATGCTTGGAGTCCTGATAACAGCGAGAGCAATTAGGAGTGATCTTTTCCCATGCCCCTCCTGAGCCTTGAGCTTCATAATGAAGAAAGGCAGCTAATAAATGTTCTGAGTAAATAAAATAAACAAACAGTGACATACACTGCAATTCTTAAGCAGAGTAACATCCTACTAAGCCCATGACGTCTCTGGCCTCTGAAGGGTGCAACTCTCTTGAGGACTACACTGATCATGTGCTGAATGAAAAACGGTTAATTTATATGTCTTTAAATTACATAGTACAGGACTGAAAGTAAGACATTGAGATGGTCAGCTGTGTTGCTTATCTTTACTGTCACAGTGGCATCTTTTGGCAATCTAGTTAGGCATGCTTTAAACATGAAGCACATAGGTGCTTTGCTTTTAATTGCTGGGCATACATGTGCTAAATCTCACAAGCAAAGTCTTTTTCAATGAGGCCTTATTATCCCCCTCTTGTTACCATATTTCATAGTGTGTTTATCAGCATATTAACTGAGGCTGCTGCAGTAAACCATGCAAACAGTGTTAAAAACAAGAAAAAGTAGCACAGCTTATAACATCATGACAAAATAAGATAGTTTTAGCTCCTGATAGATTAGCAAAACAACTGTTTGCTGTTGAACATGGTTGTAGAGCAAAGTGTCCTTAATAGGATCCATTTATTCTTGTATTTTGACTCACCAGCTAATTGTCTAAAATTAGGCGAGACTAGTAACTAGAAGAGCAAAGCAAACAGAAAAAATGAAAGCTTGGAGTTACTGCTTTGAGTACATTTTAGTGAAGAGCACTGTGTGTTCGTTTTGTGGTGGATTTTTTCAATACAAATAATATGGAAAATGAATTTTACTGTGGTAACAGACACCACTTTTTGCCTGGATGACTGCCACAGAGGTAATTTAGGAGAGAGTATGGATTTTGATGCTGACATATTTGAGAGAGACTCATATGAATGTTGGGACCAGGCTTTTAAAATATTTAGGGACTCGGCCATCTAATAAAGGTGCAATTCTCTTCATTTTGCCCAGCTAATACTATCTGTCTTCAAATCAGAAGTGAATAAAGTGACCAACAGCAAAGGAGAAAAGGAGGAAATTCTGGCTGTTATAGTTTATAACAGAGGGGTGTGGAAAACTGTACCTGCTGAAATTTTCTTTCATACACCTCTTGGAAAAGGTACACAGGCCCAGTTATATCTGGTCACCCAGTGAGTCAGCAGACAAGAATTTTTAATGTGGGAACCTGGGAGGCAGCAGGGAATGCAGTTCAGTTGTGCTAGCAATAGTTTGACCTCTGGCTAAAAAGCAACGCCCCCAAATACTAAGCTGGGAGCAGTTCCAGTGCTGAGCTAGGCAGGCCTTTTGTCTGTGGAAATATGAAGATACTAGAAATAATGCCCGTTGCAGAAATAAATACAACGGGATCTAGAAAGAGGCTCTGGGAGAGTGCTCTGGCTTTGGGCAAACAGTTTCAGTTTCCTGTGGCGACCTCAGCAGGGTTTAATGACAGAGTTCACTGTTTTCTCCAGAGGGACTGATCTCTGCTACCTGAAGAGCATTTGTATGTTTGAGTTATCTGTAGCCCTCACCTGGAGAGTGGTAACCATTGTTACCCATTCTCCTCTCCCCTATGAGGTATGTTATGCAACTGAAAATCCCAACTGCCTTGCGGGTGGGGGGGGGGGAGTTTGAGGTGTGGAATGGACTGAAGTCCAATCAGCTTCCATATGCAAAAGACCAGGTTGTCGCAGCAGTTGTGGTGTGGGCGGGACCGGGCTTTGCCTTCTGATTGGTGGCGATATATGCTGAGGAGCAGTGCCATCAGCCATACACTAAGGGAGTGCATTTTAGAATTAGAACTTTGGCACCCACTATTCAATTATATATAAGGAGAGATTTGAGGGAATAAAAACTATTGAAAGTCACCCCCTTAATCCCCACCTAACACTTGTACACACATTTCCCTTGCCCACAGGGATTGTATTTATTCTGAGAGTTAAAATGGAACTCCCCTTCAGTGTGGCAGAAATCCTGTTTGGTTTGGAACCATGAAGGCCCAGGAGGAAAATCTCTTTTGCTTTCCTAGTAGACTACTGGGTAATCAGAGATGAAGTAATAACTTGGCTGCTTATAATTCAGTGGAAAAAATTATTTCCACTTGCTTTATAATGTCATGCTGGCTCTGCTCTTTCATGAATAAATGGCACCCCAGGATTCTGGAAACCAAGGGAAGGCTTTCTGACCCTTTTACATTGCATTAGTTCTGACATTTTTTCCCCTCGTTTAGGAGAGAAAGAAACAATTAGCTTTATCTCCAGGCAGCTCTTTTATGTATAAATGGTATTCCTTTGTCTCCCACTGAGTTAGCCTTCTGGCATTTCAGCTCTGCTGTGAGTCATATTTTTCTTTTTTTCCTTTTTGGTGGGCCCACTTAGCTGTAGTGACTCATTCACTGCAAAGGCAAACAAAACAAACCAATCCCAAGTCTTTCTTCTTCCTTTTTTTCCCTTTCTTTAACTGAAGTCAGCAGTTAGCCTTTTAACTTATTTGGTCATTAGTCTGACCTCTTTGCCAGATACACAAAACCAGCAGTAGGTAAAGCAGAAAAAATGTACAATGGTGGGGAGTATGACAGTCAACATATGACTGCTTTTGGTGCAGTAAATCCTTTGACAAATCTAGAGAGACATCTTAAATGCTTCCCTGTATGCCCAGAAAGAATCCTGTATCTGCACTCTGTCATGCACCAAGCAAGAGAGAAGTTCTCTCCCTTGGATTTTCCCCCAGAGAAATGAAAATTTTATTCAGCTTTCCTTGCATCTTCTGCTTAGACCATTCTTTTTCTTTTTTCTTTATGGTAGAAATGCAAGTTGTTTCCCCTTGTCTTTAGTGATCTGCTTTTTACAAGTATTTGATGCAGTAAATCCTTTCTACATCAGCATGGTGTAGCAGTGGTTAAGGTGTCAGACTAGGATCTGGAAATCCAGATTCAAATCCTCATGTGCCATTGTAGCTTGCTGGGTGACCTTGGGCCAGTCACACTCTATATTTAATCATCATGTATTAAGAAGAAGCTTAAATAAGGTCTGGAATGAGATAAAAGAAAAATTTTATAAGAAAACTGCTAGATGGGTAGCTCCACTAGAGGCCTTTGTAATGCCCTCACTTTTAGTAAAAGAGAAAATGGCCAGTTATAATATATTATTGGAAAAGAATAACATATTAAAAACAGAAGAGAAACTGAGAAAGGAAAATCAAATTATTTTAACATGGTGGGAACGCACCCTTTTGCAGGATAGATATGGTAGAGATAGAACAAGGGGTTTTGAAGATATGAATAATCAGCTGGATAAAATATGGCTGTCATCTAGCGATAAATTAGTCCAAAAATTGTATAGGTTCTTGTTAGAAGAATATGAGCTGGATGAAAATGTTAAAGCGGTCATGATATCTTGGATGCAAGATATGGGTAAACAGATAGAAGATGATCAATGGAACTCTGTATGGTCTTCGATTAAGTTCATGAGAGCTATTGCGTATAAAGAAAACATCTACAAAATGTACCACAGATGGTACTGGTCCCCAGATAAAATTGCAAGATGTTACCCTCAAGCATCCAATAGGTGCTGGAAATGCAAAAAAACCGTGGGGACTTTCTACCATATGTGGTGGGAGTGTTGTAAAATACGTAAGTTCTGGAAAATGGTGCAAAATATCATTTGTGAAATACTGAATATAGCGATTGAATTCTCCCCCGAAATATATTTACTGAATATAATCCCAAGAGGATACAAAAAACATGATAGTAACTGCGGCCCGTATTTTAGTGGCAAGAAATTGGAAATTAGAAACAATGCCCACGAAAGAAGATTTAAAAATTAAACTTATGGAATTAGCGCAAATGGACAATTTGAGTTTAATATTACAAAATAAAGACCCAAAATGTCAAGAACAAAGGTGGTTAAGGGTATATGAATGGTTAGATCGTCAAACAGATTAAGAATGTCATAATGTGTTTCTATATAATGTAAATAGACGAAAAAATGAACTATCAACTCTAATGATATGTATAATTTAATATGACGAAGTACATAATGTTGTGAAAAAACTTGTATAAATAAAAATCTTTAAAAAAAATTTAAAAAAAACACACCTTATCTACCTCACAGGGTTGTTGTGAGAATAAAATGGAGGAGAGGAGAATGATGTAAACTGCTTTGGGGTCCCGATTGGGGTGAAAAACAGGATATAAATAAACATTTTTTAAAAAACACATGTAGTTAAAAGTATTAAATACACAAATGTCCATTAGTTTATTTTTATGTTAGGATTCTTACAAAACACATTGGTAGCTCCAGTTAGCATTTGTTCTTTTTATAGTTATGCAGAAATTACAGGGTAAAAGAAGGGGAAACGGTTTAGAAAAATCACTTTCTGCTTCCACTGTAATAAAAGATAAGGGTATCTGGTATTGCTCTTGTTTTAGGGTAGCAGTTACACAAATGTAGCTTCAGAAGTGGTGAACCAACATGCTAAGATTCTGAACTTATGGAGGCTTCACACATTGCAATTGCAGTTGGAAAACACCAGTACTGAAATGGGTGTTTCCTGTAGCAAATATATATGGTGCGGATGTCATGCAAGATTGTACATCTGTTTTAAACACTGGTGACGTGCTTCTGTTAGCTGTCAGAACAAATCCTAAACTTGTGGTGAACTTCTGTAATTGTCAGTCTTATTTGTTCAGATGGGGCTTATCCATCATGACTAGGGCGGTAACCATAGCTTTCAGGAAGAATGTGACTTAGGTGAGAAAACAGTAGGCAAATTAGCAGCGGTCTTCAAGTTCACATTTCCTTTCCTACATGCTCATTGGTGCTCAGCAAATTTGTTGCCTATGTTCTAAGCAATGCAGGATAATAATAATTATTTAATTTATTTCATTTATAGCTCAATTCCATTTTTTGATTGGTTTTTGGAAGGCTCATTGTGGTGAACAATGACACCTATATTATATGTCACAGGTAGACATAAACTAAGATAGCATTGCTAAATATAGGCCAGCACAGAACAAAGTTTGAGTCCAGTAGAACCTTTAAGACTAACAAAGTTTAATCCTGGGTATAAGCTTTCGTGTGCATGCATACTTCCTCAGATTCATTGAAATAAGACTTCCTCAACCATTACATATTTTTTGGGGGGGTCGTTGTCAGGATAGGCTAATTAGAGTTAAGATGCATAAGTAACTGAGCTATAAGTATAGCTAAGATTGGTTTAAATCAGTTGGTAAGACCTATGAACAACAGCAAATTAGCGTATAGATAATAAGAGAGTTAACAAACAAATGTGAGAACTAAGCTTGAGTCCAATAGCACCATTAAGACTAACGAAGTTTAATTCTGGGTATAAGCGAGAACTGAGTGACTTAGCATGTGTAGTAAGATAAGATCCCAATATCTCTGTTGAGCCCTGGGGATTCCATTGTCCTGAGTGTTGTAATAACTTGTAATTCAGCAATCTCACATCTGTTGCTTCTGACCAGCATGGCTACTTACCTGTATCTAGGCCAGCACAGTTTTGCTTCTCCTTTTTGCTTTCAAGATACAAGTGTTGGGGAAGCAAGTATTCTTCGTGTTTGAAGTATATTTGCAGTGATGGTGGTTGCAAATATGTTTTTCTATATATGTTAACAAGATAAAGCAAGAGGGGTTAGGGGAACAGAAAGGTGGGGAAAAGAAGAGAAAGC
The DNA here is from genome assembly GCF_001447785.1 of Gekko japonicus. Classification (NCBI taxonomy): domain Eukaryota; kingdom Metazoa; phylum Chordata; class Lepidosauria; order Squamata; family Gekkonidae; genus Gekko; species Gekko japonicus. The sequence continues at coordinate 848,587 of NW_015163107.1, read as the reverse complement.
AGATGGACACTGTTATTAATCTCAACTAAAATATCAATGGTAGACCTCAGACTTTATATTACAGAACACTTTTGAAGACCTAATGCATGGTCATTGCTTTTTCATAGATGTAGGATGTAGATAAGGGTAATCTACCTGGCTGACTAACCATCAGTTGTCACAAGAGCTGTTGAGATCTACAGTAACTAAACATATGAAAGTGTGTATGAACTTGTGTATGAACATTCATGGGGGATAGCCTTAGGTCCCCATACTTGAACAGTCCTATGGCTCCCTAATCTACATAACTTTACACATACAGATTTCTAAGGACTGGCCAAATTCGATTTTATGACAGATGTCTTCCATGTTTTGTTTGCCGACCCATGAATTTGAGGATGCTTTACAATCAAATAAAACTGATGTCTAATCTGGCTTTTCAAGCTTTTGATATGATTGTGAAATTGGCAAATATGGTAGTAATGTGAAAATATGTGATTTCTCTTGTTTTTTCAGACAATTTATTTGGACAGTGATGTTTCTTCCTTTGTTCAAATCAGAGGCTCAGTTCCATTGTTCTGGGAGCAACCAGGACTTCAGGTAAATAATATAAATTACTAAGAGGTCTTATTTGGTGTGCTTTCACTTGTCAGTGTTTATTAATAATTTTTTTCCTGAGTAACACATATGGGCACTAGTGTGGTTGCAAAATAATAATAAATGAATACTTTGCATGAAAAAGGGAGACCTCTAGTGATCCATGTTAAAGTATTACTTCCATTTTTTTTTTATTATGTACTTAGGTTGGTTCCCATCACCTGAAACTCACAAGAGGGCTGGAAGCAAATGCCCCTGCTTTTGACAAGTAGGTTTAATGGCCGTGTTGCTGATTACTCAGCAAAATTTTTAAAACCCCGAGAAACTAATGGGAGAGTGGGTAGAAGAACTTTCTTCTTTCAAGTGCATGGCACGGTATTGATGTGAGGAGGGTATCTTGCAGTGGTGCTGTTAGGGTATACTCAGTCTCAAAAAAATAAACAGAAAATTCATAAAATACCGCAGAATGTCTCAGGAATGGGGAAAGGAGCTGAGTTGCAGTTGACTAATGATGTTGTAGGTACTGTCCAATAGGTGCCCAGCTGTTTGCACAATCACATTTCATGTAGCATTTGCAAGACCAGTAAATATATCAGCTGAGGGATGAATAATTTTTTTCCAGAAAACAAAACAAAAAATCCCAAATCATAATTGGAGTTCCTGGAAAATGTATTTATTGTACATACCAATGAGTCTTGTTCAGGCTTATTACACACTGTTATTTGCGTTCAGTCACTCAACTTCTCAGGGAATAGTTAAAGCAGAGAAATGCTATAAGGCTGTAGTCAAGAGGCTGATGTTGGGGTATTGAAGTAGCTGAAGATCCCACAGGCAGAGCAACTCTTAGATTGCAGAACATTGGCTGTTCTAAGAGTTTCCCCTTACCTGGATAGCCCAGGCTAGCCCAGTCTCATATCCTGGAAGCTAAGCAGGTTTGGCACTGGTTAGTGTTTGGGAGACCACTAAGTAAGTCCAGGGTTGCTATGCAGAGGCAAGCAATGGCAAACCACCTTGTAAGTTTCTTGCTGGAAGTCAAGTGTGACTGGGTGGTACTTTACACCACCACCAAGAGTATTTTAGAAAGAGGTGTTCATGGGTTTTTTACAAGGCAACTACCAACCTTTATTGCATGCATTTGGGGGGGGGGGAGAGTTCTAGTTTGTATCTAACATTAATTAAACCAAAGCATCCTGTTGCTGTTTTTGCAGGCATATGATGCTTCTGAAGGAACAGTATGGCAAACAAGTGATTGTTAATCTGTTACGAAGCAAAGGAGGAGAGGAGGTCCTCAACAGGGCTTTCAAGGTAAAAACAAAGAGCAGTCATCATTTTTGCTGAGTTCCTCTGTGCTCATGGGCCAGCTTCTCATGAAAGGAACAAATCTTTTCATATCAGCTTACAGATTTGATAATGTAATCATGCTTCCTCTAATTAGGATTCTTAAGAGACTGTGAAATTTTGTACAAATAAACTCTAGTCCTCTAGACTTGCGGGAGTAGCCTGTTCTTGTCCCATCTTCACAATGTCCCCGCAGTGTCAGCCATAAATGCCAATATGAGTAAAATACCATTTCCTAAGGAAGAATCATTCTGTTCGTAAAAGAGTAGTAGAGGTAGTTGGACTATACTTCATGTATTTTAAAACTTTTTAAAAACAAATCAGCAGTGTGCTTTTGAATTTCTGTCCTTATTGGCCACAGAAGTAAGAATTTTAGATTTGTTTCCCATTAAATCTTTTCGCAATTCCTTTGTAAAGTTAACAAGCCAAACAGCTGCAGAATTGGTAGAATGCTTTGAACAGTGTTCAGTACTGAGACAGTGGTGGTTTAGTGTGATGCTCTCATCAAGTATGCTACCAAGTGCAGCTGTCTGTAAACAGACACTGAAACGTGGGCAGTTACCAAAGGAATGGATCTGACAGCAGTAATGTAGCTGGAAAGTGTGCCTCTTACCCGTTTACTTACAGCCCTACATAGTCCTCGCTAGTGTCTGTTTGTTTGCATTTATTTTGAAACTTGGCCATTTGAACTTTGAAACGAGCCTGACAATAGCTGCAGCAAGCTTTAATTGTTCCTCTTCAAAGGTTTCTTTACATGATTCATCTTGCTATGCCAATTCATCACCTTACAGGAATGATCTGCTTCCACTTACACTCGTTCTTGACTGGGCTCACGTTGTAATCATTCTCTGTTTGGGGAAGCAGGGTTAGGGAGAGAGATTAAAGAGATTACATGTACAACAGATCTACTTTCAATTGACTTCAGGTTGGCCACATTTAATCATAAATGTTTTGCTAGCAATTAATTGCATGTTGCCACAAATGTTTTTTTCAGATGAAATATGTAATGCAAGAGGATTTTTTTCTTTCTTTTCTTCTTTGCAATTAGAAGTTGCTATGGGCATCCTCCCATGCAGCAGACACACCTATGATTAATTTTGATTGCCATCAGTTTGCAAAAGGTGGGAAAGCAGAGAAGCTGGAGAATTTGCTGGGGCCCCAGCTAAAGTTGCACTGGGAGGAAATGGGTGTCTTCACAAATAGAGAGAACACAGCTCACCGGTGAGTGTGCTAGTCCCTTCTGGTCGTACTTGTGCTTTGTCTCCCTGCATAAAGTTTCTTACGTTCCAACCAGAGTGGTGGATCATGGTTGTTCTGGCTTGCTTGCAAACCATTCAGTACTCTGAGGATGTTTGAGATGGGAAATGTTCACTTTTACATGTCGGATAATTAATTCAAAACAATCAATATTATAAGAGTAGACAGTGTATTATACTTGAAGTCAGAAGACCTTATTTAGATAGGCTGAACTTTAAACTCATTCAGTGGTCATAGGTAAGTCTTTATCCACCTTGCCCAAATGGTAGAAAATGACTATCTGTGTGTGTGTGTGTGTCTGTGTGTCTGTGTGTGTTAGATTATTATGTACTCTAGTAATTGCTGTAGCACTTTTGCAGCCTGATCCTGTGTGTGTTCAGTGTAAGTCACTCTGACTTTAATGGGACCCTTTCTCAAGTAAGGATGCACAGGATTGGCTAACAGCTGGGTTACTGAGGCTGAGAAATAGTTTATGAAAGACAACTGAGTGAGTAGAAGTCTGAGTAGGTTTGTTAGAAGGCTAATAGAGTAAACATCATAAACCACTTTGTTGCATATTAAAAAGAATTATAGACATTGGCCCTAATCCTACTGCAGGCAGCTAATTGTATAACATATGGTGGTACTGGATGAGAACACACACTCCATTGCCGGTTCAGTGTTCAGCGGGGGAAAGATGCATATACACATTGCATATGCACAAGCAGAAGGCTGGTTCTATGTGTCTGTTTCTGTCGCTGAGCTGAGCTGAGCTGGGCTGGGCTGGACAATCCAGCCTCTACATATTTATGTCTCTGCCTCTTTTATTTATTTATTTATTTATTTAAAAAAGACTGAACAGACAAGTTAAAAAATTACTTCATTTATGGGGTGATTTTTGATACTTTGTGCTTCTGTTTCTTTGATTTGAATTTTGAAGACTGCAGATGGGTACCTTGCGAACGAATTGTCTGGATTGCCTAGATCGAACAAATGTGGTTCAGTCCTTCATAGCACTTCAGGTGAGTGATCCATTTGACATTGTGCATGAACACCTTTTCATCACACCACATGTTAGGGGTATCATGAGAAAAGGCCAAATCCTGAGCTCATTACTTAGATCAAAATGTCTACATTAGTAACTAGCAACAAGCCTTAAATGGGGGTCTTTTCCTCCTTTTTTTCTTTCTCATTCTAATCCAGGTTCTGCTCACTCAGCTCGAGAGTTTGGGATTGAATTCCAAACCTATAGTTGAACGTTTTGCAGAATCTTATAAGGCACTGTGGACCCTTAATGGACACAACCTCAGTAGGGTTTTTACAGGTAGCCGTGCCTTGGAAGGAAAAGCTAAGGTAAAGGAGAATTTGAGACCCAATTATTTTCTGGAAGTTGTTTAAGTGAATGAAACTTGTAGTGTTAATCCTTTCCTTATACAGGTGGGGAAACTCAAGGATGGTGCTCGTTCAGTGTCACGGACTATCCAGTCAAATTTTTTTGATGGTGTAAAACAGGAAGCCATAGACTTACTGCTTACGGGTGATTTTTGCAATGATGAGTGTGCAGATAAAGAGAGGATGCTCATGGATAACAGTGCATCGTTGGGTAAGCAAGATGCAGAAATGTCTGCATGCTGATAGTCCCAGAAGGATCTTTTTGCAAAACACTTTTAAGGGCAGTATTAAAAAACACACACACAATCTGAATATGTTTTGATTTCTGTGCAGAATGTCTGATGTTTGTGTCTGTGGAGTCATGTGGCCTTTATAGGAAAAAATTCTTGAGGTTTACAGTCAAAGTGCTTACACCCCTATCCTTGTAAGTGGAGTTTTGGTAGCCATTATTTTGCAGGCTTAGTAAGCATCTTACTACTTGTTTCTTGCCTGTCTGTCATGAGCAGCACAGTAAATTAATGGAGTTACAGCACTATTTTGCCTACCTGTGCTGCCCTCCTGGCTATGAAACTCATGGGTAGAACTGGACAATATGAAAAACATATGGATGCCACTTAAAGCAGAAGGCTGACCTCACTTTCTCCCTGACCTCTCTTTCTCCCTACCCCTGACATCAGTGGACTTAGATGGGTTTAACTCTGCTTGGGATGGCACTGCATTATCATTATTAATGTATTTTAGTGTATTTATTGTTCTAGTGTTTTAAATATCGTTAGCCGCCTTGAGCCAGTCCTGTGGCTAGGTGGGATACAAATCGAAATAATAAATAAACTAAAAGAATGTGCAACATCAAATTGTGATGTTGAAAGTTTCCACCCCCATTTCACTGACTAGTGACTCAGTGAAATGGAATACAAGCAGGACAGCTATCAAGTGATATTGCATCACACGTTTTGTCTGGGGCAGTATTCTTAGCAAAATGAACTGGGGTGGCATTCTCACATGTGTGACATTTCCTCCAATGCTGGCCACCGCTTTTCATATATGCCTGCTTATGAATTGTGACCAGGGAGGGGAGATATTTGAGCATGAGTTGCAGTATAGTCTGAATTATTTTTCCCTTGTTTAGACACAGGAGAAAGGATTTAATGGACATGATAATGATCTGGGGTCCACACACATGATTTATGTTGGCTCTTTTATTTCATGGCAGAAAAAACCCCTCCACCTTTTTTCCCTTCTGTCCCTCAGTGACACCCTGCGTTTTGAAAGCCATGTCAGAGCGTCAGTTTGACTTCACAAACTTCAAGAGAATTCGTGTTGCTATGGGGACATGGAATGTAAATGGAGGCAAACAATTTAAGAGCAATATCCTTGGTACAAGTGAATTAACAGATTGGTTACTGGATTCCCCTAAGCTCTCTGGGGTTTCAGAATTTCAGGGTAAGGAAAAACACTGTACTTTATATGTCGTTGTCATCTTATATTCTAATACTGAAGTCAGACAAATTTTGGATACTTAATCCAGTGATTGGAGCTGTGAACAGGCAAGAGAGATCTTTCTACAAACCTGAAAAGGGCTCTAAATTTGCAGAAAAATGTGAAATCCCCCCAAAACAGGTGGCTTAAAAATAATGAAAATGATAAAAGGAGTGCCTGCAGTTTTAAGCAAGGGATTCCCTCAGAGGCTGTTGCTAGGCAACCACAGCATTCCAAGGGTGGGTTTCAGTGAGTAAAAGGGAGGGAGCAGGGCCCTTTCCAGGCCTATTTTGGCCTTTGAGTGAGGATTTCTTGGGGACAGGCTAGGATTTTCAGCTTCAGAAATTCCTGGAGATTTTGTGGTGGACTTTGAGGAGGGAGGGAAGAGGCTTCAGACAAATATAATGTCATAGAATCCAGACATTTTCTCCATGGGGTCAGATGTTTGTCATAGGGTTGCCAGGTCCTTCCTAGTCCCCACACTGGGAGACTGGGGGGGGGGCATTTTGGGAGAGGGTGGGGACGTCCCCAACATGATGTCACACAAAAGTGACATCATCACATTGGGGACTGGTGCCCTGCCCCCTTACACCTGTTCTCTAAGCAGCAAATTTGCCTCTTAGAGTTCAGGCCCCCTTCCACTTCTTGCCCAAAGCATTTTATAGGGTCCCTTTAGATGCTTTGGGCAAGAAGTGGGGGCTGCGCACACCCGTTTTCCAAGCAGTGAATTCGTTGCTCAGAGGTCAGGTGCATGTGCCCCCCCACTTCTTGCCCAAAGTATTTAAAGGGTCCCTTTAAATGCTTTTGCCAGGGTGTGTGTGCTGAACTCCAAGTGGTGAATCCGCTGCTTGGAGTTCAGGTGTGCGGCCAGCAGCCACCCCTCTCCCTCCCCTCTTGTAAGTAAGGGCCCTCCAGCTGGTCAGCAGGCCATGTGCTCCCACTGATCAGCTGGAGGGCCCTTTAAATCTCACAGGAAGGGAGGGAGAGGAGTGGCTGCTGTTGAGGGTGGGGCTTAGGGGCAGGGCTTCCCCTACTGGCTAGCTGGCCAGTAGTGGGCAGTAACCTGTCAAATCAGGGGATCCCCGCCCCCACCTGGGGACTGGCATCCATAGTCTGTCATCTGGAGTTCAGTTGTAATTCTGAGAGATCTCTGTGTCCTCCCTGGAGGTTGGCAACCTTAGGCCTGGCAGCAACCTTTGGGTGCCTTGATACCACTTGGCTTGCATGATTCAGCTGGGCCTGGCTACTTGCTGCTGTTGAACAGCAGTCACTCTTGCCGCACTATGAAAGCCAGTGTAGTGTAGTAATTAAAGCTTCCTAGTAGGGTCTGGTGACCCAGGTTCAACTCCCCATCTTGCTGTTTTTTTGGACAAGTCACATATGTTCAGCCTACCTCCCAAGGTTGTTTTGTGGATAAAAAGGAGGAGAAGGAAATAATGTAAACTGCTTAAGTCCCTACTCTGGAGAGAGGTGTGGTATAAAATAAATAAATAAATAAAGTTGAAGGCAGGAGGCAGATAAAAGGTAGTTGGTGAATGAATGAAAAGAAGAAAATAAGGCAGGAAAAGGGGAGGGTTGGGCAGGAAATAAGGTTACCAACTCCAGGTTAGGAAATTCCTGGAGATTGGGAGGGAGCCTGGGGAAGGTGGGGTTTGTGGAGGGGAGAGACCTCAGAGGGGTATAATACCATAGACTCCACCCTTCAGAGCAGCCATTTCCTCCATGGGAACAAGGGTTGCCAGCCTACAGGTGGGGGCTGGAGATCACCCATAATTACAGCTTCTTTCTAGATGAGAGATCAGTTCCCCTGGAGAAAATGCCATCTTTAGAGGAAGGACTCTATGCATTATACTCTACTGAGGTCTCTTCCATCCCCAGACCTCACCCTTCCAAGGCTCCACCCCCAGATATCCAGGAATTTCCCAATCTGGAGCTGGCAACCCTGAGGGGAACTGATCTCTGTAGTTGGGAGATCTTTTGTAATTCTGGGAGATCTTCAGGCACCATCTGGAGGTTGGTAACCCAAGAAGAGAAGGAAGTGGGGAAAAGGGGAGAGCCTATGGGGATTTTCAGGAAAGGGGAGGAGGAAATGAGATGCATCCTGCAAGTACTTGTGGGTTCCCACTTGTATAGTCTAATATTAAAATGTGGCCCCTTCTGAGAATACTTAAATCCAGAGATTGGAGCAGTGAACGGACAAGATGGATCTTTTAACAAACCTGAAAAATGCCTCAGGTTTGTAGAAAAACCCGAAATCTAAAAAAAACAAAGTGGTTTAATAAACAGATGCCTTCAGTGGATAAACAGATGCCTTCAGTGGATGTTGCTAGGCAACCACAACAGTTTGGCCAGCCTTCGTTTCTGTCAGTAAAAGGCAGGGCCCTTTCCAGAGCTGTTTTGGCCTTTGAGGGAGGAATCTTGGGGCCAGGTCTGTCAGCAACCACCAGGCAGCTTGATGCCACCCAAATGGCATTATTCACTGTTCAACAGCAGCCATCCCAGAAAAGCCAATGCACTGTAGTGGTTAGAATTTCAAACTGGGGCCTTGAATCCCCATTCTAGCCCTTTAACTCACTGGGTGACCTTGGGCCAGTTACACATTCTCAGCCTAACCTACTTCACAGCATTGTTGTGAGGATAACATGTTGGAGAGGAGAATGATGTAAGCTGCATTTGGGTACTAGGGCTGCCAAGCCGCGGCGGGGGATTCGTGCGTCTTCTCAGGATCCCTGCCGCGGGGGACAGAGATATGCGTTGCACCGCCGTCTCCAGGATGTGACGCTATGCGTCACTCTGGCAACGGGACTCCAAACAGCCCCGTTGCCAGAGCAACACGTAGCGTCACATCCTGGCGACGGCGGTGCAACGCGTATCGCTGTCCCCCGCAGCAGGGATCCTGTGAAGACGCATGGATCCCCCACTGCGGCTTGGCAGTCCTATTGGGTACCCATTGTAAGGCAAGATATAAATGAAATAAATAAGATGGGGGGCAGATAAAAGGTAGATTGGTGAGTGGGTGTGAAGGAAGCAGAGAAAGGTGCAGGCATGGGAGTTGCTAGGAGGAAGGAAGGAAGAGATAATGTGGGGAGGGAGTGCAGGAAAAAGTGAGATGACCCCTGCAAGTCCTTGCAGGTTCCTCCCAGTGCAAATGGGACCAGTTTGGCTGGCACTGTACAACTGAGCCATTGTTTTCCTGGGGAAAGGCTTCAAGGGGGAGGGGAAGATGGGGTCAGATAAAGGTAGATAGGCTTGTGAATGGAAATGAGAGAAGGCAGCAGGAAAGGACTAGGGCTTAAGGTTTTCAGGAGAGGGAAGGAGGATGTAGTGAGGGAGGGGAAAATGAGAGATGTCCCCCTCAGGTCCTTGTGGGTCCCCCATTTGTGTCTATGTATATAGGTGTATATATCTCGATTGTTCAGACTGATTGACTCCATCAGAGGATATCAAAATTGTTCGTTGAAGGCACATCGCCTAGAACCCTGATAATTTGTAGCACATTTTGTCCAAGACACTGATTCCTAAAAAAGTATGAAAATGAGACATCTGCATAGCTCTCGTTCAAAATGACAGACTCCGAGGTGTATACCAGAATGGTTAAAGTACTTCCACATGAAACAGTCACTCCAGTCTTGTCCACCTACACTGGCTTCCAGTTTGCTTCTGTACTCAATTCAGGGTGACCTTTAAAGCCCTGTATGGCCTGGGACCTTCTCCCACACAAACCTACAAGCTCACTCCAGTCATCCTCGGAGTCCTTGCTTTGGTTGCCCCCGCCATCTAGGGCTGGATGGTTGGTGACCCGAAAAAGGGCCTTATGCATCATGGCACAAAAACCTTAGAACTCCCTCCCCATGGAGATTCATCTGTCTCTTTCTATTGGTAACTTTCACCAGCAGGTGAAGATTTTTAAAATTTCATCTGGTGTATCTCCAATAATGGTTATCAGCCCTCCTTTAAGTGTTGTTTATTTATATAGTCAAAAACATAACATTCAATTCAATTTTTATATTTTTGACTGTATTTTGTTTTGGGTTTTAAATTTAATTTTATATTTTAACTGTATTTTAACTTATAAAAGGCAAAATCTAGGAGATAAACAGTGTAATCCTAAGCAGTGTTATGCCCTTCAAAGGGCTTAAAGAAGTGTAAACTCTGCTTTTACTGCACTGAAAGCTTGCTGTATAATAAAGGTAAAGGTAAAGGTTCCCTTGCTCGAAAGCCAGTCGAGTCTGAGGCGTGCCCCAAGTTTACAAAAAAAAATCTCTTTAGCTTCCGTGTGGCCCCAGTTGGCGCATTTAGCTATATGCACATGGGGGCCCTAAACACCAAGGCACACGGAACGCTGTTACCTTCCCACCGAAGTGGTACCTATTTATCTACTTGCAATTATAGTGGGAAGCATAACAGACAAATCAAGCCAAGCAGTGAGATAAAATATATCTCCTGCATGAATCATCCTGGAGAGGGGATGAGAGGCTTCTAGTACCAGTGAGGATACTACATAGCCAGTATTCTGTAGTGGTTAGAGTGTCAGACTAGAACTACATTGACCCCGGTTCAAGCCCCCGCTCAGCCATTCATTGTGAGACTAGTCCAAGGTGGCTCAGTTTAACCTAGCTGTGATAGTAAAATGGAGTAAGATAGCACACTTAACCACTACACCAAACATGTGGCTAATAGTATATAGATTCCCAAGTTCCTATATAAGCCAAGTACCATATCTTAAAAAAAACCCCTCCCAAAGTACAAAAACCTAGATGCTAAGTAATCCCTGGAGGAAGGGTGGGATAAAACTGTAGTAGATAAATATCTATACAAGGTATAAGCTTTGGTGTGCGAGCAGACATCTTCATTTACATTGAAGCAAAAAAAAAATCATTAAGAAAGTAATTACCTTTACACAAAGCCAATAGCTTCCAGTACCTCTTTACTGAGGTATCATACTTTGTTGGCCTTAAAGGTGCCCCTGGAGCTGAACTGTGTTCTGCTGCTTCAGACCAACGTGTCTACCCACCTGAATAAATATCTACATTTGCAGAATGCACGCTTTGTTTAACTTGCACATTATATACCTAGAACCAAACAGTGAAGGGTTGAAATAATTTTACCGTATTTTTGTTTTTATATTCATAACTGATTAGTCAAAGTTTAAAGTCAATTTACATGTTGGAGTTTGTTACCGTAGATGACCATTGTCCTGCCGACATATTTGCTGTGGGATTTGAAGAAATGGTGGAATTAAATGCTGGAAATATTGTGAATGCAAGGTATGTCCACCTGGAGTTGTCAAATTGCATACTTGTCATAACCCGCTGACACAGCTGCATATAATTTGTGCAGCAATGTATAAATAACAAACATTTTTTATTATTACTATGAACAGACCATCAATGGTCAAGTGCTACAGATACAGGTTTTGCCATCACCTAACATCATCAGTTCAAACACAATATGTTTCAACAGACATAGTTCACATAGTTGGCTGAGAAGTCCTTAAGTGCACAGTAATCATGATTCTAACAGCCTTCTGACAGTTTCTGCACCTTTCCAAGGTTGATTTAGTGCTGGTGGGTTTGTAGAATTAACCCTTGGGTATTCATACATTGTATTACTATAATTGAATGTGTACAGAGTGATGGTTTTGTCTGTACTGATTTGGTAGGATTGGGTCAGAAGTGCAGTTGGTTCAAAGGCTTAGAGAGAAAACTATCCTATTAATGACAGTTAATGATTACTTTTTTAAAATACTGTATTTAATTTTAAAAAATACTGTATAGGAATAATCAGTTTTCTTGGTATGATCTATTTATTTATATATTTATTTACGTACAGAATTGATATGCTCAAGCATCTCAGGACTCAAAGTGGGGGGAAAACAATTGTACAAAATGATAAATTTGATTAAAACAACAGATATAGAAAACATTAAAATATTTAAAACAAAGACTCAACTAGATATTACACTTTGGGTGTGTTTTAAACCCTGACCACTGATGTTCATTCGTGTATGAGCCGGCGCATAGATCTGCTAAAAGGTTGTTGTTGTTGTTTTAAGTGCTATGAATTACTGTGATCTCATAACTTGCAAGACTTTATATGTGCAGTGACAGAATGAAATGAAAATGCACTTTTTCTGGAATCTCTATTGGAACAATTATTGTCTAACCAGTACTGGGGACTGTATAGGGATACTTAAATGGAACTCATTTAAGAACATAAGAACATAAGCTTGCTGTTTCCCCTCCCCCCTCGCCCAATGCACTTGTGGTGGTTAACATGTATCTGGAATTCTGTGTGTGTGGGGGGGAAGAATTGCTTGGGAGCATTTTGAATTGGGAAAATGGCAGGGAGGGAAAACAGTACCCTCCCCCCTTTTCCTGCTGCTTCTCTGTTCTCATTTTCTAGCAAAGCTCGGGGGTGTGTATGTTCATTAACGAATTGGCCTCCAGGCTTAAAACCTGTAACATTGACTATGGCCCTAAATTGGGTAGTCATTTGCAATCAACAGTTTTTTTGTTTTTTTTAAAAAAATATTAAGAAAACATTTGAACACAGCAACATATCTTAAAATGCATAGTAACTAGTATCAATTTGTGGGAGAAAAATGGCACAAACCTGCAACTTGTAAGGTAAACATAACTCAACTAAAACACAGCATACTTAATTTGACTGTATTTCCAAAGTATAAACTCCATATTCAAGATCTATAAATAAATGAATGATGATTGATGGAATGAGCACAAAAAGCCTTACTCGTAGCTAGATATGTATTAATTAGGCTTAGTGAAGGGGTTAGAATTGCTTTACAGATGAACTTTTGTTTCTCCCTTCATGACTGGGGGAATGGTGGTTAACGGTGCCATCTTAAGCAGGTCTACTCAGAATCCTACTCAGATCTATTCAATGGAGCTTGCTCCCAAAAAAGTGTCCTTAGGATCGCACTGTTAATGATCCAGTTTTGTAGCCTTTCCCACAGAACTGGCATATCCATTTCCCAGTGTGATGTTAACTCCATGGGAAAGACCCAAACAGTCTCTGCTAGGGTTTCCAGCCCAAGGTTCTTGACAAAATGGTGTTGTGTGATGCCATTTCTAGCTGCATAATAAGTGCAGTCACCACATTGTGTGATGCTCTAGGATTTCTCCAAAACTCTATGGAAAAGTCATAGAAGTCACAGAAATTCTTAGAGCATCATGTGATGTAATGATATTGCTTCCCAGTTTACAGTGCTTATACCTCCATGTAGCACTGGTGTTTCCATGTAATGGCATAAAGTGTGATGTAACCCTCTGATTTTTTTCCCCCTGCAGTTTTGCAACCCACATAAATAACCCCAAAAGTTCTTTCTGCCAAAGACCATTTAATATTTCCTCCTGCTGTAAACACAGCTGAATTAAAACTCTTTTTTTTTTTGTTCATTGTATTTGTTGTAGCACAACTAATAGGAAGATGTGGGGAGAACAACTTCAGAAAGCTCTTTCCAGGACACATCGATACATTCTGTTGACATCAGCACAGCTTGTTGGTGTTTGTCTTTTCATCTTTGTACGACCTTATCATGTCCCCTTCATCAGGTACATAGTGTTTCTGTGATTATAAATGATGCCTTTGACATGACATTGGGAGCAAATATAGGCTTTCTTCCTGGAAATTCTAATTTTGTAAAATCATTATTTTTAAAAAAGTCTTTTTTGAATCCTGGATTAAATCAACTGGTATAAATTCCAGTGATGGTTCTTTTCATCAGTGGAGAACAAAATAACTGCTACATGCTACAGGATATATTGTCAGTATCATTTAACATAAATCATTTAACATAACATAGCCGCCCTGAGCCCGTTTGCGGGGAGGGCAGGGTAAAAATGTTAAAAATAAAAAATAAATAAATTAGTTGTGATTTTTGTAGCAAGTTCCTAGTCTTCTGGATACAGCATTAGAGATGATCTTTTATAGTTTTTTCACAAAATGCAGGCTGTTTTATATGCATCCTGGGTGTTAGGTCTTATATGTAACAGGAAACAGGACCAAGTCCAGAATTTCCCACTTTCTTCCTTGATATATATTTGGGACTTGTTGCATGTGCCCGCCCCCAGGCTCCTTACTGCCGGAGCTCCGCTCCTGTGCGCTCCCACAGGAAATGACCCCTGTGTGTGACAGAGGATGTGTAAGCTACTCAGACGCCTTCCTTCTACACATCCAAGATCTTGTTCAGTGAGGGAAGTGGGAGGTACATGAGTTCCTCTTGCATGGGGCATCCCACTAGCATAGAAAAAAGATATGTTAGTAGATCACACGTGCTGTAGCTTCACATGCAGACATGTTTTACCTCCCATAATCAATGGTTTAGGGTGCAAGCTATCAAGCACAATTCCATTAGTTTACCTTTAATTAATTTCCATTAACTGTGCTTGGTGAATTGCTCCCTTATCATTACATCTTGCTTGAATACTTCATTCCCCTGAGAACTGATCTTTTTACAAGGCCATTGCAATGAATGCCCTGTTGAACTTGGTTCATTCATTTCAGTACAGCTTTCTCAAGAGCGCTGTGCCAGGGGAGTTCTGCATATGTTGTAAATACTATTGCAAAAAACACAAAAAGAAGCTGCCACACAGAGCGCTGCAAAGTGTAAATATATTAACACATACAAGTGTCACAGTATATCAAAGTAGATAAATATTGTTCAAAGAGTCCTTTTCCAAGAATCATAAGAAAACATTGACGAAATTCCCCGGAGTATGCTTCCGTTTCGTACTGTACTTCTTCTGAACGTAGTCAGGTAAACAAAGTTTGTGTCCCCCAATTATTCATTCATTATGGATTGCAATCATTCAGAGAAATACATTCAAGATGGTCTTCATCCATTGTTCTAAATAACTCTAAAGACGAGCATTCTGTTATGATTCTTAGAAAAGGACTCTTTGAACAATATTTATCTACTTTGATATACTGTGACATTTGTATGTGTTAATATATTTACACTTTGCAGCGCTCTGTGTGGCAGCTTCTTTTTGTGTTTTTTTGCAAGCTTCTTGTAGCTGTGACCTTCACTTTTTGTTGTTATGTTGTAAATACGGCAGTGATTTCTCTTTACCTTCCTGTAAGGAGATTGTTTTTGGCTTTTGGTGTTCTCCCTCTGTCTAGAGATGTTGCCGTGGACACAGTGAAGACAGGAATGGGAGGGAAGGCTGGGAATAAAGGAGCGGTGGCCATCCGTTTCCAGATTCACAGCACCAGTTTATGCTTCATATGCAGTCACTTGACAGCTGGGCAGTCTCAAGTGAAAGAACGCAATGAGGACTATAAAGAGATCACACAGAAACTGAACTTTCCAACGGTGAGACTTACGGAAGGGTTATATGATGGCTACAGAAACTTTGATTCGTGGATGTTTTCAGGGTGAAAGTGGGGTGTGATAGTCAACATGAACTTTTATTTGAAAGGATTGCAGGTAGCTCTGTTGGTCCAGCCAGGTAAAGGGTTATGGAGAACTCAAAGCCTGGACACTGTTTTGTGAGAGTTGGGCTAATAAGAATCATGGCAAAGTTTTGAATTTTTTTCTTAGGGCCAACAGGACTACTTAACAGACTTTGGTGGCAATGTCTGTTTCTGAGATGTCCCTGGTCTTGCATCTTGATGGGAAAGACTGCCCTGGATCCTGGGCTTCTAAAGAGATCGTAGTATGGCTGCATACCATACTGGCTTTGTGGCCTGGGACTCTCACACCTACAAACTTTCTCCACCCAAATGAGAGCCTGTATTGCATCTCCAGTTGTCAGCCTGGGATTTGTTAGTTGGTTCATAATTTAGGACTGGCAGTACTGCTTCTGACGGAGCTGGGGTGTTTTTGCTGGCTGTTCCTTTTCTGTGGAATGGCTTCCCTGAGAAAAGTTTGAGAAAGGTCCCAGGCAGTGTTCCCTCTAAGCTGAGTTAGTATGAGCTAGCCCACAGATTTTTAGCCTCCAGCTCACACATTTTTGTCTTAGCTCAGGAAGGATGGCTCCAGAGCAAACTAACTTATGCAGTAGCCAGATTCCTCGCTCACAACTTTAATGCCAGTAGCTCACAAAATAGAATTTTTGCTCACAAGACTCCCCAGCTTAGAGGGAACATTCAGCCACGCAAAGATTTCAGAAACTTTGTAAACCGAAGCTATTCCAGTGTGCTTTTAATGACCCTTAATTAAAGGCCACTTAGTTGATGGGTAGTAAGTAAGGCTGATTTTTGTATTTTTCTGTTCTTCTTTTCCCCTGCCGTTTAAAATATAATGTAGCTTTAATGATGTAAGTTGCTTTGAGTCCCATAAATTAGAAATAAAGTGGGATACAAATATTTTAAATAGATAATATGTTTTTAATTTATGTTTGTTTTTGCAAAGAAGTTATTTAAATTGAAGAAATGGCAGTTGTCTGGAAACAAGAGCTTGATGATTGAAAATAGAGTGATCTTTGTTACTGCTGGTAGTATTTTTATGTATTCTTTCTTCTTGCTAAAATTGTGTCCCTGCAAGTGTATAGGTGGTGCTTTTCACTTTCATTTATTCCTGTGCTTCCATATCAGTAGTAGCACATATTTTTCCAGTAGACAATATCTATTAATTAAAATAGAATTTCTATCTGCCCTTGAGTTATCTTGGATACATGAATCAATGATTACGTTAGGTTATTAGATAGTGTTTCTGTATTAGATATAAAAATGGTGGGCTGTGTCTATTTAGTCTGTGAAGGCCTGTGCATGGACTGGATGATGAAATTTCCAGTAGCTCTCTAAGATACAGTGAAGTCTCAAGACTGTTGCTTAGCGTGTGTTTGAAATGTAGTTTTGTTTCTTCTAAACAGGGAAGAAACATGTTTTCCCATGACTATGTGTTCTGGTGTGGCGACTTTAACTATCGCATTGATCTGACTTATGAAGAGGTATTTTATTTTCTCAAACGACAAGACTGGAAGACTCTCTTGGAATTTGATCAGTTGCAGCAGCAGAAATCCAGTGGAAAAGTAAGGGTAGTGGTGCTGTTTGCTGTTACTTTCAAACTGACACGTGTCCAGAAGACCTCATTTAAACTGTGAAGGAATGTCTTCTGAGAACTAGTAATCCCGGGGCCCATGTGCACAGATAGATGTTTGTGTGGTGTTTAAATTTATATCCAGCCTTTCTCTTGAAGTAGAGCCCAGGGCAGGTTACATTCATATGAATGAAAATGAATATAAAATAATAGTAAAACTTTTAAAAGTGCTTCTAACAGTCCCTTGCTTGAAAGCAAAAGCCACCTTTTGAAGTATGGGAGTATTGAAACATTAATTATTTATTTTTCAATCACTTCTTCCTCACCTTTCTATCAAATATTACTGTGAAGGTGACTAACAAGGCTAACCATAATCTAAAACCAGCAGCATTAATGAAAACAGCACAAATGGCAAAATTATAATAAAATGGCCCTGACGATCAAAGAACAGTAATAAAAGTGGCAAACACCAATCTAAGAACAAAAAGATTACAACCATCAGCTATAAAAGCAAGTAAACACAGATTCAACAGTAAAACTCAGTAAAAGTAATTACATTCCACTAACTCATTGTGGCTTCTCTGTTTGAGTAGCTTACAGAAGTGTAAGCCTCAGCAAAAGCTGGCTGGATGAAGGCAACCTCAAGCGCATGCAGTGTGGCTTTACTGGACCAGGGCTAGTGTCTGTGCTTTTATCCATTGCAAAGATGTTATAATAATCAAATAGGCAGTATATTGCTGTCGCTAGGATATGCCATCATTATCTTTGATTTGTTTCATAGATTTTTAAGGATTTTCATGAAGGAACTATTAATTTTGGTCCAACATATAAATATGATGTTGGTTCCGAGGCTTACGATACAAGTGATAAATGTAGAACACCAGCCTGGACTGACAGAGTACTTTGGTGGAGGAAGAAACTTCCTATTGATAAAACAGGTTGGTAAGAGCTTTATGGTTTTATGATAGAAAAAGTCATGGGTCATAAAAATTCCAGGAGAAGAGGTATGTTTAATGTCTCAGTTCTGAACACTCTTGGGACCAGGGATTGTGGATAGAACTATCTGTTATGCTTGACCTGAGGTTGTAGGGTCAAATGGAGCCCCCCCCCCAAGTGGAGTTTTTGTTCCTCTCTATTTATGCCATACTCATTTCTCTTATAAGTGATTGAGTTGTGCCTTTTTCCTACCCCCGTTTTGTATTGTTGGCTGCCACAGGCTGCAGTGGAGAAGCTGGGGAAATAACTCAGCTGTCTGAAATGTTACAAGAAGAGAGGGGAGAACTATCTTCAGTGGCAATATGTGCTAAGCATCATGGCTAGTTCTGTCCTGAATCTTTTTGCAATTATACGTGCAGCTTTTGGAGACCTACTGTGAGGACCAGCCAACATGTTCAGATCTCCAAGTGGGCTGATCACAAGCTGGAGAGTCTGATTCCTACCAAGGAAATGACATGGAGGGGAATTTTAACTCCTCCTGCCGCAGCTCTGTGATTGCAGTCCAAATTGGGCCACTCCCTCCTGCTTTTACTATTAAAATATACTTTGGGAGCCTGATCAGGGAATCCCCAATATAAATTGCAGTTTGGCTGTGCAGTCACCAGACTGTAAGCCTTGTGTGGGAGAAACTGAAGTTCAACTCACCTAATGAAGATTACATGGTAGCCACATGGTAGCCACATGCTGGTCACTAACTCTCAGCTGCTGTAGCCTCACAGAGTTGTTATGAGATTAAAATGCTTCTCTGAGCTTCTTAGAGAAAGAGCAGGATACAGATACTTGGTTGTTTTGGTATTCACACGCAAACTCCTCTGTGGCCACCAAAGTTGATTCAAACAGGGAGCTGTTCCATTAAATTCAGTGTTGACAGTAGCTCTGTGTATACATCCTTCTACATATAGAGTTAGCCTGACATTTAAGCTAACTGAGCAGTCTCTGTTTACTCAGGGAGATTTGTGTGCAAATTGGAGCCTTGAGGGGTTTTGCATCACAGTGAGCGTCTAGAGAGTCTAGCACTGGAATTATCCATCATTCTGTGTCTAATTGGCCTCAGAGTACTCTTTTCTTGTACTTTCACTAGATTTACTCATCTGTTTAAATAGGTGCCAATTCAGCATCTCCTGCTCTCAGTAATCTTGATTAAATAATCCATAGAAAGCCTGTTCCTAAATCTGTTGAGTTGAGTAACGGAATGGGAAAGCCATCCTAGTTCCCTTTATGGAACACGGCACCAAAATTTGGCATACTCATGTTTGAGTCATTACATAGAAGTATGGTCATAAAAGAATTCTTATTTTTACCATAATTGTCTTGCATTTTATTGCCTGAATAACAGCATTTAGTATGTTGTGTTCTTCCTGACTTTTCAGTGTCACTGTCACATTGTGTAAGTCATTATGCAGGCAAAATGAATGACACATTATTTTCGTGATGGTTTGCCTTAATTATTATAGACTCTGAATGTGAACTTTATTCTTTTTTTATAAAGCTGGAGAGATCAGTCTGCTAGACACTGATTTTAATGTGGAAACCAAAATCAGACCTATTTGGTCCCCTGGTGCTTTAATGTATTATGGAAGAGCTGAGCTCCAGGCAAGCGATCACAGGTAACATTGTCTAAAGTGGAGCATGCTCTTTCTGAAGCAGTGGTGATGTTGTTATATTGGCTTATCCTAACCCTTTTCAGTGTTGTTGCACAACAGTGGGGGATAGTATACCACCATAGCTTGGTGGTAGGGCACATGCTTTGACTGTAGAAGGTTCCAGCATATAGTTTGCAAAGCCAAGCAAGAAAAACTACATGTTATGTGGGTCTGAGTGATTTTTAAATAGCTCATACTGTGCATCTAATTTTAAATGGCATATCAACATGTGCTCCCTCTCATTCATTCTAGATCCCCTACAATCCTGACTATCTTGTCTCTTACCTCTCCTTAACTATTTCTTTCTATCTATCTAGTGCTATCACCTTAAGCAGAAATTAGGACCCCAAAATATTTTAAAAGACCTTACTCAGGATTATTCCTCTTATATTTGATTATTGCACGTATGAATTTTGCCACTGAAAGGATGACATGATCATTCATATCTGATAGTAACCATGACATCTGGACTTGCATATTTAGCTATTCTGTATCTTTAAGTAAAGGAGTGACTAAATTAGCCCTCAGCTCATTGACTATAGGGCACTCCATAATCATATGTTCGATGGTTTCGATGTTATCATATGAGCACCTGCACGTTCTGTTAGAGTATGATACTGAGGGAACCACTGAGGGAAGAACGTTCACTCTTGCCAAAGTAAAAGCTCTTGTTAGTTTTGGGACTGTCAAATGATAAAAATATTTCAGCAGTTGCATTGGGATCTCCCCTACAATCATGACTACTTTGTCTCTTACCTCTCCTTATCGCTCCTTAACTGCTTCTTTCTCTGCATAAAATGTAGGCCTGTTTTAGCTATTGTGGAAGTGGAAGTCCAAGAGGTTGATGCAGCTGCCCGGGAACGTGTTTTCCAGGAAGTATCTTCCTTCCAAGGACCTCTGGATGCCACCGTAGTGGTGACTTTGTTGACTCCATCCCCCGAAGAGACAGATGAATTTCCTGAGGATTTGCGCACTGAACTTATGCAGATATTTGAGAGATATGGCACTGTTGTGCTTGTTAGGTAAAAGATTGTTCATATTTAAAAAAACTAGTAAAAATTGAATTAATGCCCCAGGATTCAATGTGGATTAAATTTAGATAGCATTATTTATTATAAAATATTTCCATGTAATAATAGCCTAGTAATAATTATTAGAAAGAGACCCGCAAGAAACTTGCGGGATGGTTATCCTATTCCTCACGCCTTTGCTTCCTCATGTCTCCCCCTAC
>NW_015163107.1:816794-826843 GCF_001447785.1 Gekko japonicus | reverse complement strand
TCTCCCTTCCCAAACCCAGCCCTCCACAAAATATCTAGAAATCCCCCAGCCTGGCAGTGGCAACTCTTGTGAGGCCTGGCCCCACGGCTCCCTCCCTCCCTCCTTGAAAGGCCAAAAGAGGCCAGGAAACAGCCCTTCCCCCACCCTTTGACTCACAGAGCCAGTTAGAAGCCCTCCTCCCCCCCGCCCTGAACGTTCCAATCTCTCTCTCACCTTTGATGCCTGGAGTTAGATCCCTGCAGAGGCCATTTCAAAAGATATTGGGGGGTCCCTGAAGGGATTTTTTTACTTTTTGGATTTTTCTGCAGACACAGGTAGTCTACTGACTATGTAGGAAAAGCTGTTGGGGCAGAGTGAGCTTCCTGTTAGTGGAAATAAGTATCTGCACACGGCGCCCTCTGTTGGAAATTAGAATATAAGATTTCATTGCCACAATACTACCTGCTTCTATATACTTTAGAAATCTAGTCAGATTTCTCGTGTGCATGAGATGAAATGGCCTAAGAGAGGCAGAACTGTCTCCCTGAGTGCTGTTGATAAGCTTGACAGATTGCCCTGAAGCAGCACACTAAAGCAGCAAATCAAAGTGTCCTTTGTCATTTAATTTTTTTTACAAATATCTCGTGTATTCTGAATATATTTCTGAATTCTTAGTATTGGATGAACTTTTCCCTAATTCAGATTAGGGCATTCAAAACAGTGTGTTCTGAATTCCCTTGGACAGGCTCTGATCTCACCACATTAATTGTACACATAGAGATTTCTATGGATGCCATTAATTCAATAATATCTAGATTGGATTCGTAATTATATTTATTCATCTTCTGTTTATCTGACATACACAAAGCAACCACCTTGATTTCTCCCAGAATTTTTCCACCGTTACTCATGAACTTTTCATCAGGCTCTAGCTCAGCTCCATGTGTCATCAACACCAAACCATAAAATGTGTTAAAGGGGAAATAATATATATTAATTGTTCAAAATTGTCCAGCTTCACCCTAGACATTCTGAGCCCTTTTCACAGTGTTCACTTTGGCTTTGTGTTCAGTTTAAGATATAGGTTCAACAACCATACTAGGATTTTAGCCTTCCTGTATTCTAGGAACACGGGGAGACTATTGATGAAAGGCAGAAGGAAATGCATTTCCGTTTGTCATCTCTTTTTAAAAGCACAAGTGCTCCAAAAATATTGCTGAATTTTAAAGAGGTTATGTAACTAGCTTTTGCTTACATAAAACAGTATCTGAAGAAGTGAGCAGTGACTCATGAAAGCTCGCCCCCTGCCACAAATTTTGTTAGTCTTTAAAGTGCGACTCGACTCTTGCTCTTTTCTAATAAAACATCTGGTCAGTGGAAAGGAGGAAACTGAGGGTGGCTTTGAACATGATAAGAGGTGAGATGGCAAAGGGACAGGGACTTGGGGTTCTTCTTTTTGTGCTTTCTTTGGTTACCAAAGTAGTGACTTGAGCCATCTTGCCAGCAACGACACATGTAAGCTGTATTCTCATATGGAATGTATGCATAGGGTCATCGAAGAAATTTTCACTCCCAATTTTGTTGTTAACACAAGAAGCATTAAAAAAGAGGTCTGGTCTGTAATGCTTCTTTTCACAATTTCTGTGTAATGGCCAGGTATACCCTTCTTAAAGAAAACATGCTGTGGTTGAAATTTATTTTCAATGCATCCCTTATTCAGACCAGCACAGATAACAGCATCATTGATCCTGAATTATCATGATGAGAAACTTAAGCACCCTTTGTCTAAAAACATTAGAAGACAATTTATACGATGTGCAAAGATGCAGAAAATAATAGGCAGTTGATTTACTATCTCTTCTTTGCCTCTGTTCTTATTAGGATCAATGGAGGTCAAATGCTGGTAACTTTTTCAGAAAGCAGGTCTGCTCTCCATGTTCTTGATGTAGATGGTGTCAAGGTAAAAAAAACCCCACTGTGCTCATTTAGACATCAGAGTCATGGATAATGCTTAACATATTAGCTAGGTTTTCATGGAAAGTTTTTCTTTTACCATTTTTATTGATTTTACTGAAGGCCCAATCTTTTGACAGTCATCATTTCAGATATAGAGATGTAATTTCCCTGAACCTGAGCTTGTAGCTTTCTGGTTGACCAATATTTTTGGCCCAAACTACATTTTACAATTTGTTACATGTAGGGTGGGTCTGAGTCCCCCTGAGTTGATTATGATAATCCAGTGTCAGGAATGTCAACAGGGCAAGAAGCGCCTCCCTGGGGCTGTTTTGGATTGGGAAAATAGCATGGGGGGGGGGGAGCTCTGCTTTTGGAGTCTGCTCCACTCACTGAAGAGTGAGGGGAATGAATTCAGTGGATTTGTCCTTCTAGTGTAAGCCCCCTGTGTATTGTTCTAGACACTATCCCGCAACCCTCTGCAGCAATTTTTCAGGGATTACAGAATGCTGTTGGTAAAAACTATTACAAAATCCAGCTAGATCAAGTTTTGCCATTGAATCAGCCCCTCCCCACGGACTGTTTATTGGATTTATTCCTCATTGAGACATCCCCAGAAACAATTTTTAAGTGCTCCTTAAAATGCACCATTGCCATTTAAAGATCACAATTAGCCTTACAGAAATCTTTGTTTTAAGTGCCAGGATTTCTTCTCCGAGAAAACATCCTAAGCATCAGAAGAGTTTCATAGAGACAAAAAAATGTCCTCTAAGTGCTAATGAGCTTTTTAGATTGCAATGGCAAACTCTTATTTCAGTTAGTACTCACAAGTAATATTGTAGTTTAGGAAGCAATTCTGGCATTTAGAGGTGAAGGGCAGGCAGTGGCAAACTGTTTTATCTCTTGTTCTGAAAGCCCAGTGGCCCCCTGGGTTGCTGTGAGTCAGTTGCAACTTGACAGCAGGCGATTACTATTATTTTGATGGGAGAAAGGGCAGCTCCCTTCACAGTTAGAATGGGGTGAGGGCGGCGAGTGGCCCGGGTCACGTAGACCCAAGGCCTCTCCCTCCGGACACCCCGCTTCCCTGCGATTGGCCCAGGGAGGGCGGGGAGGCGCCTATCTTCCCGCCACATGCCTGGCCCCACCCTCCCTGACCCAGCGACTGGCCGGCCTCCTCCTTCCCCGCCCGGCCCTGCAAATGGCGGGCCTCGCCTACCCCGGCCCCTTCTGCTTCTATGCACGTCACAGGCTCCCGCCCCTCGGGTTGCTGTGAGTCAGTTGCAACTTGACAGCAATGCGATTACTATTATTTTGATGGGAGAAAGGGCAGCTGGGCAGGGATAGCCACTGCAGTTCAATCCAGTTTGGAACCCCTTTTAAGGAGAAATTAAAATGACAGGAGATCTCATCATGAGTCTCCCACATTATCCTTTAGATGCAATTATGATGTGTATTTGATATCTTAGAATGAACTTGTTCGTGAGGTTCTTAACACAGGATTCAACACATGATAAATACATTTTAACTGCAACACCAGGCAACCAAGAGTTCTAGTTACACTCTTTAAGGTACTTCATTGGTGGCTTTTTAAAAATCTTCCGTTTGCTGAACAGGTTGTCATCTTGCCATTCTGTGGATGCCTGGACCCCTCATTTATGCAAAGTAATGCGATTAACTAAGGGAAACGTAATCCATTCTTTCTCATGATACAGATTAAAAGCAAGACAGTGAAGATCTGGCCTAAAACCAAAGACTGGCTGAAGGGTCTTCAGGAGGAAATTGCTAGGAAGCGAGACAGCATGGCTCCTATGTCACCCACAGCAAACTCCTGCCTACTAGAGGAAAATTTTGATTTCTCAAGTTTAGATTATGAATCAGAAGGTGTGTGATACAAACTGTAGATTAAGCTATAAGCTTTCAGTTTCTGGTCAGGTATTGTTCCCTCTGTATTGTTCCCTTTTTTGTTTCCAAGATACCAACAGGACTTTATTAAATTCCATAATTTTTAGTTACTAAGCTCCATATGGCTTCAGATTATTTCATATATATTTGAAGCAAAGGTCTTA
The DNA here is from genome assembly GCF_001447785.1 of Gekko japonicus. Classification (NCBI taxonomy): domain Eukaryota; kingdom Metazoa; phylum Chordata; class Lepidosauria; order Squamata; family Gekkonidae; genus Gekko; species Gekko japonicus. Next base: position 822,845 of record NW_015163107.1, on the reverse strand, counting down.
CCCTGTACTTCCTATACTGGGACTTGCTGTTGTAGACAGAGACCGTGAGGTACATGAATTAGAGCACACTAACTACTGCAGTTCCTCATGTTGGACTGAAGTTCTTCTGAATTTTGGAAGGAGCATGTTGAGTAGCATGCTGGGCAGGCAGAAGGGGAATGTGGGAAGCTCTGATGCACGTGTGGAAGCCCCTGTGCTTCACTGTTTTGTAGATCATGACCCAAGCATCTGCTAATCCTTTCAGCTGTGCTCTCTTTGTAATAGTACCATGCATTAGGAATGCTTGTCAAAGGTCAGTTCCTATTTACCTACCACTGTCATATCTTCTGGTTTAGGTGATATTCTAGATGATGAAGATGACTATTTAGATGACATTGCATTAGCAGTGGAAGATTTGCTGGATGGGCCTGAATATTTCATGATGCCGTCCATGGTCCATGCAAACAAATCTCCTCACCTTGCTGGAAGAAAGCAGCAGCTGTACAAAGGTAACCTTCATAGTTACGTAAAAAGAAAGCAGGCAAATTGTGTCTATAGCTGTAACAATGGCCCACACAGAGCATAGGTTTTGGGAGATACCTTCCTATACAAAACTTCTAGATATAGAAAGCAATAAGCCCAAACACTGCATACATACAAGTGTGCGCGCCCCTGTGTTCTATAAATTTAGCTTATTAATGTTACCATTGTCTTGTTTTATATAAATATTTGAAAAATGTTCTTTGTCACTGTTGTCTGCATGTAACACAGGGAATTTGTTAATTTGTAATCACAAATTACAAATTTTAATTTGGTAACAAGCTGGGATTTCCAGTTATGGTTTGTAGCTGGTTTGTTAACCACAGTTAGTATTAATTGTGGTTTGTTGTGGCTTCTAGATTCACAAACCATAGTTTGTTTGGTGATGCTGCCTCTTGCAGTCACCTAGCCATAGAGATGGCAGTATAGGTGGAGGCAGTGGAAGGAGGCAAGGAACAGAATAGTAAGAGTTTATACACAGGCCAAGATTTATTAATGATATCTGGTAAATGAATCAGAGTTTTGTTCACAAACCACATTTTAAACAAACCATAGTTTATCATAACATCTGACTGCAACTTTTGTCTCTGGGAGCTGAATTGTTAATTTAACTAGCCAGTGGACACACTAAAAATGAACTTGTTCGTGAGGTTCAGTTTGGTTGCCGCCAGCTGTCAAAAGCTAATCCAAGCTGAATTCAATGTGTGAGCATCAGATTTCATATGACTGGCTTGCCACAGGCTGGAGTCTGTCTGTCTCTTAATACAGATAATTGCCCCAGCTTGCACTGTGTACTGCACAGCTTATGCAGAGGCCTTATGCATCAGTGCAGGTATTGGATACACATATAATGTGCACTTAATCCTTTTCAGAAAGGTATGTGGTGTTTTATAATCCAAACATGCTTGGTGACCCGAACTCTCCACCATAGAATGCTCTGAGCGAATGAATGTTCAAAACATTTGTCCAGTGCTTAGCAAAATTGCCCCGTTCTTTGCAGCCTGGACTATCCCTGTGATTGGTGGTTTCCCCCCTATTAGGAATGACAGGGAACGATGACTGGGCCTGAAAAGCTGGTGATTGACAGAAGAAAGTAGCTTGAATGCATGTCACTGAAAGTTGGGGGATAGGGTTGCCAGCAAGGGGAAGCTGGAGATCTCCTGGAATTATAACTGATCTCCATATGACAGAGATCAGTTCCCCTGGAGGAAATGGCTGCTTTGCAGGGGGTGGACATTATAACCCCACTGAGGTCCCTCCCCTCCCCAAACCCCTCCCTCCCCGAGCCTCCCCCCCCCCAATCTCCAGGAGTGTCCCAATCTAGAGTTGGCAGCCCCATCAGGGAAGCTTCTTCTTGAGGCAAGCACATGCTTTGTGTCTCGTATTCATTTCCCACCTTCCCTTCTTTTGCTGGTAAACGTCTAATTTTTTGGTGTCGTGGTTTCATTCTGTCTTGCTTTCTCTTCCACTTGTCATTATTTTGATATATTCCCTAGATGATGCTGATCTGGCTGAGCTAAAACAAGAGCTAGAAGGAAGTGGAGAATTTCGCCATCGTTCCCCAAGCAGGTCTTTTTCTGTTCCTGGTAGGCCTCAGCCACCACAGCGACCACCTCCTCCGGGTGAGAGACCATGTTTGGTATAACAATAGGTTTACCAGCTGTGGGTTGGGGGAATTCCTGGAGATTTGGAAGTGGAAACTGGGGAGAGGGGAGTGAGCTCAACGCGGATGTGATGCCATAGAGTTCATCCTCTAAAGATGCCATCGTCTCCATGAGGATTGGTCTCTGTAGTTGGGAGAACAGTTGTAATACTAGGAGACCTCCAGCCCCCACCAGGAGACTGACAGCTCTGTCTGATGTGCCTTCTCTGGGCTGAAAACAAATCATGTCTTCACAAATCCCCCGTTAGATTGTGGCTCCAAATACATTTACATATAAAGAGGCAGAACTATGTGAGCTCAATATAAAAGTGATAAAAATGTTGTGCTGAGAAAAGCTGGATTTGTCCTCCTGTACAAATTCCAATTTTTCTTATTGTCTCTGATTCATTCTGTAATTTCTAGTCATGAGGGAGCAACAGAATCTATGCAGAGCACAGATGCCTCGGCCCACGGCCACGGGAGAGTTTCATTCAGCCATCTTTCCCATTTCTGGAATTCTAGCAGGCATTACCTACTCAAGCCTATCTCTGTGGCCATGAAGCCTAGATGCTTAAATCATAGTTTCTCATGAGACACTGACTACTGTGCTACATTCTCTACTACTGTGTTACATTCTTTACTACTGTGGAATCACGTGGCCCTGGAAATGTTCTGCTGAAACCAGTGGGATTTCCATCTATGTGTATTTACATGGGATGAAGTCATTAGTCATGTAAATCCTCTTTGGTCTTTGCAATTTTGGACAGGTGTAGGCTACAATCTGTGCATGTTTCCTGTTGAACTGTGTAGAATTAACTTCTAAGTAAACACTCACAAGATCAGACTGCTAGTCTCACCTCTTTGTTTTTGGCCTCAGTAGTCTGCCAATGGATTTTGTAACAATGGCCACCAATCAGCGGAAAGATCTTGTCAGCTGTTTTGCAATAGTTTCTGTCTGCTTGGTGAAAACGTAATGAAGTTTTCCCAGGCGTATTTTGGATATTTGTATTTATTTCACTCATAAATGTACTATGTTTAATCCAATTAAAGGACACGATTTTTTAAAAGCACACTTTTTTTTCAGTTGACAGATAAGATTGCATAAATCCCCACTTCTCCACAATCACTTTAGGGTTGCCAATGATTCAGTTTGAGTAAAACTGAATTGGGGGGGGGGGAGTAAAATTCAGCAGCATTTCATCAACAGCATTTAGTGCAAATGTTTGAATGGTGTAGGTTGTGCATGCACAGACTAAGGAATCAGGTTGTTCACCTCAACAGTCCACGTATGAGAAACAGTAGGGTGCATTGGTTATGCTTCCCTCTCAGTTAACTGTGCCTGGGTTTCGTAAGCTGACGGAGGCAGGCTTGGCAGAGGCAAGGCTAAATGGTGCAAGTAGGAATCTTTTTCTATTAGTCTGCTCCTATTGGAGTTCGCCAGGCTCTGCCTCCTGACTTTTCCCATGCTTCACCTCCATCCAGGTACCACAATATTTGGAATCCAAAGTTGGCCATGTTGCCATATTAGGCCGTGGGACTTCCTATCTTAACATACAGACAAACACACATACTTACATATGTGTGTGTGTGTGCATATGTGTGACAGCAATTCACTTTCTTCTCCTGCAGCTGGATTATCTGTTAAAAAATCTACATCAGATGGTTCCATCTCTTCAGGAGGCCACTCCCTGTCTTCCATCTTGCAAACAGCAAAGCTCCTTCCAGGAGCACCACAACAACCAGTGAGTAGTTCAGCATAATTTTTCAGAGAATGTGTGTGAAAAAGTAACTGCATGCCAAAGTGTCACCCATACATAGTTGGATTTATAACTCCTATACATGGAAGAGACATGCGTAAATGCATAAAAGATCAGGAGATTCCCCTGAACACAACATCATGTGGTATGGGGGTGTGGAATTGTAAGAATAGGGCAAAATCACTCCCTTGCTGTTGTTGAGGTAAAGCAAACTCCCTTGTGTGGAGCAGGGGGAAACACAGTTCCTCTGTGAGATAATGATTGATGGTAAAGTACTGTATAAATTACAAAATAATGCTACTGGCACTACCACAGGTAGTAAAACTGTCCACAGGCAACTTTCTCATGTGCTAATAATTAAAACATGGAAAGCGGTGTTTATAATTCCTCCCTTTCAATCACTACCTGTATCAAGTGATAAGCCACTTACATTTCTTAAACCTATACCACTAGTAATAGTCTCAAATGGCTGATCAGAATATTAAAAACCCTGCCCAAATTGATGAACATTCTAAAACTCATCCTTCAAGAATCATTGTCAGTGTATATAGAGAGAAATCCATTGTCCCTCGTCTAGAGGAAAAGAATGCTCCTAAAAACTCTGTTTTCGTAATTTCATAATGTCAGGAGCAAGGTGACCAGACTTCTCTAGGCCTAGAGTTCCAGAGGTATGGTGCCACAGCAGAGAAGACCATGAACTTAGCTGCCACCTGACAAACCTTGGCTAGTGGCATCAGCCTCAGCAGGATTGCGTATATAAAGGCACAAGGATTGGGGTTAGAGGGAGCGTATAAGAGAAGGCTTTCTTTCACGTGGAAGAGATTAGTTTACATTGGTTCATGATCAGTAAAAGAAAACCAGTCACTATGGGAAATTAATAAGATTCCTCTTTGTACCTTGCTTTTAGAGGGTGGCAGGATATTATATCTTTTGTGTATTTTACTTTTGTTTGAGCTCAGTTTTTCTTTTTCCTTTTTTATTCTTGTAAGCCAAAATCACGGACTGGAATTAGTAAGCCGTATAACGTTAAGCAGATCAAAACTACCACCCCACAGGAGGCTGAGGAAGCAATTCGGTGCCTGATGCAAGCAAAAGGAGGTACACTGAGCTGAGTTTTCTGCTTAGAAATTTGACATCCTTTCTTAAGTATGGCATACGGAACTAATGCCCCTTTCTGGAGCCCTCATCAGATTTTAATACTATTCTTGTGTCCTGTGAAGTGTAGCATGGGAAGCAAACCATCACATTGCAGAACAGGAGCCCTTGTCTTTTGTTTCACACTGAAGTGGTTTCTCTCTTTTCCAAGAGACTTCATTAAGTCCGCACAATTATTGCTGAAGTAGTTCATTGAAATAACATTCTTCTAAAGTTATAGAAATAATAAAGTGTTAAGTGAAAACAGTTTCCTGTAATTGAAATGATCTGATCTTCAACGTGGTCTCTGTGCTTCACACCCATGGGATCTAGTGCGCACGCGCTGGATCAATCGGCATTAACGGATTTTCGCGCCCAGTCCCTCGGGCATGCGCAGGAACACCACCGCACATGCCCAGAGGGGTGGGCGCGGACATCCCGCCAGTTCCTTTCTTACCACCACGTTGGAAAGACCTCTTTCTTCGTCGGTCTGATCGGTTCGCGTGTTTTGGCTTTTTGCCTCACGGCTCTTTGGATTTTTTCCTCAGTTCATTCCTTTTCTTCGTTGTTCTTTCAAAAACTTTAAAAAAAACACGTTATTTTCTGCTGAGGGGGAGGTTGCCGCTTTACGTCAGTTGGGCCTTCGGGCTACCCCCCCCCCCTTTCTTTTTCACTTTGGTTTTTATGGAGAAGAAGTGGGACTTTTTTCATAGGTGCAAGGGTTGCGGTAGTAAACTTGCTCCTCCTGACCATCATACCCTTTGCATACTTTGTCTTGGAGAGTCTCATCGACCGGAATCTTGTTGCCACTGTGCTCGGTTTTCAAACCAGACCCCAAAAAACCGAGCTGCGCGCCTTAAAGTGGCCCTGCTTGAGTTGGCCCTACATCCTTCCTCAGTGATGGACGCCGAGAAACCATCGACCTCAACGGCTCCGGCATTGAGGCCTGCCTCCGATATCGGCCAGCCGAAGCCTCTGGCATCGAAGGCACAATCCTCC